>NW_007726710.1:349641-359941 GCF_000696425.1 Galeopterus variegatus
ACAATAATGGCAACATCTCCTTCTGTTACCAATTATTGAACTTTTATTGCATGTCAGGCACGGGGTTAGGCATCATACAGCACTGCCTTGTTTTCCCCTCTTAACAGTGCTCTGAACAAGATGTTATACCCATTTTTGAGATGGTTGGTATTTCTGTCCTTCACATTCTTCAAGTCTGTCCTCTATATTTCACAGGTCACCAACAAAAGAGACTTGATCTTGAAAATACTTGCATGTCTGTGAGGTGGGAAAGAAACCAGAAACAAAGGAAGGCTCTGGGACAAGCAGACAGGAAACTAAGAATCTTAAGTCAGGATGCTGTAATTTAGTATGACCTTGGGAAAGTCACTTCCCCTCTCTAGGGGGCAGTGTAAGCTTCTGAATAAGAGTAGGACCTCTGCAGTCACAGCATCCTTGTCTGAGGCCCACTGGGTATAATAATAGCACCTATCAAGGGGTTGTTATGAGAATAAAATAAGACAATCTACATAGAGCTCTGAACACAGTTCCCAGACAATATTATTTTTAATATTTTAAACGTCATTCAGATCATTACCCCATTCCCTGCATGCAGGGTTAAAAGAAACATCAAGCTTCTTTGCTTTGGGTAAAACATACCTAAGCTTGGTGTGTTATCTTTTCTTCCAGTCTTTTGGCTGCTGGTAATGTCATGAGCATGTCAGAGATATTATCTTACTGCTGACCTTATTAGATAGAGTTTTGGGTGAATTTTTTAAAAAGGGGAAGAAAATCTTGCTCAATGAATGTGGTTTGCTTGATAGAAGGCATTTTGCAGATGCAGAGGTGTAAAGTGGATAAAATCATAATTAATGAAGATTGAGCACCCCTGACTTTAGATAATGTATTAGTTATCTATTTCTGCATAACCACATAATTACCCCCAAACCTAGAAGCTTAAAAAAAAACATGTTTTTTAAATCTCAGCTTTTGAGGTCAGGCATCTGAGCATGGCTTAGCTGTGTTCTCTGTTCCAGGGTCTCTCATGAGGCTGCTATCAAGGTGTCAGCTGGGGCTGGAGTTCCATCTGAAGGCTCAACTGGGGAGAGATCTGTTTCTAAGCTCACTCGTATAATTGCTGGCAGAATTTAGTTACTCAAGGGTTGTTGGGCTGCAAGCATCAGGTGCTAGCTGGCTTTTGGTCAGAAGCTGTTCTCATTTTCTTGCCACACAGGCCTCTCCAATGTAGAAGCTTGCTTCATCAAAGGTGACAAGAGAGAGTCTGCTAGCAAAGCAGAAGTCACAATCTTTAGAAACCTAATGACCGAAGTGACATCTCTTGTTCTCATTTTCTTGCCACACAGGCCTCTCCAATGTAGAAGCTTGCTTCATCAAAGGTGACGAGAGAGTCTGCTAGCAAAGCAGAAGTCACAATCTTTAGAAACCTAATGACAGAAGTGACATCTCCTCAATGTTGCCATGTTCTATTGGTCAGAAGCAAATTGCTCAAGGCGAAAGAATCACACAAGGCTGTGAAGACCAGAGGCAGGAATCATCTGGGGCCATCTGATGGGCTGCCTGCCACAGTCAGTATCTGGGATCCCTCTAGTACAAAAGTCTGAGCTTTTAGGTCTTATGCGAATAGTGGACATCTGAGCATAATGACGCTATCTCTATCACTATCAGAAAGGCAGTCAACTAACGAACCTGGGACCAAACCTTAGCCCACCACTAATTACTTTGTGTGCCTCCATTTCTCCATATTCAATATTAATAGCATCCATCCCTCAGGTTTATTGTGGGAGACCTTTGCTATGAAATGTATGAGTGGCAAAGAGAGCTGATTGTCCTACAAAGAAGTAATTTAGAGTGTGACTGCGCAAACGTGAAGTGTGCCTCCCAAGCCTTCTCCCATTGCATCTGGATGGGATTCATGTGACTGAGTTCTGGACAATATGGGTGGAAATGGCCCATAAAAACCTTTGGCGTGATTCTTCCAACTCTCTCCCCAATCTGCTGTATGGATGCCAACACACACAGCAACCTTGGAAACCACACGTTGAAGATGGCAGAGCTGTAATTAGCCTGAGTCTCTAAATGATTTTGTAGGGCAGAGGCTTCCCTCACCACCATTCCCACCAGCAATTGAATTTTATGTGAGTGAGACATAATCTTCCACTGTGTTAAGCCCTGAGATTTTAGAGTTTATCTGTTTCTTAACAACCACAGACAATAAAACACTTAGAATAGTATCTGGACATTAAAAAAAAAAACAAAACCAAAAGACTCAATAAATTTACCTGTTATCAACATTATCATCATCATCATCATCTTGACTAAATTTTACTCTGTGCTATGAATTTTATACACTTGCTCTTTTATCCTCCTAACATCCCTGAAAGGGTTAGTCACTTAATTTTATAGATAAGGAAACTGAGAGGTTAAATGATTTACTCAAGGTCACAGACCAAGTACAGAAGTGATAATCTACATCTGGGTTTATCTGGTCCCTCCATTTCTAGCATCCCACTTAATGCTCTTGAAGTTGCTGGTACTATCTGTATGCAGTTATTGTGGTAAAACCTTTGTAGAAGAATGTCTTCATCGTCAGCTTGGCATCTCACTTATTTTCTTGTCAGATTCCAAATCCTAACTCGTGCTGTGTTGTACAGTTCAAAGAAAGCATTTCACATCAAGAAATGTCATGGTTGCTAGAAATAATTTTGTCACATCCTCTTGAATTTTTCCTCTCTGCAAGTTCAGAGGTTTCAGTTAAATTCAAATCTTATAATGCCTCTTTTAAAAACATTATAAAAGAGAACCTCATTTTTTAAAAATCTCAGTGTCCAAATAGAACACTTCATTGTTTTCATCTTAAAAGGCACAAAATGGGAAGACTCTAAAGAGGCCATTTATGATGTGCAGGTGTCTTATTTTATGGTAATTTGAAGCTGTTTTTGATGCTGTAATTTTGTTTTCACATTTTGCTGTCCACTTATCAAAGGCAGTTGAGCTGAATATATAGAAATCCTACAAGTTGAATGTCTGTTGAATCCCAAGATTCAGGGCACTAAAAGTCAATATTGTGTAGACCTTAACACCTTTACTTTGGATTTTATGCTTTTGCCATGGGAATCTGCCTCAGGGGTATCTGATGCTTTCTCAAACAGAATCCACAGAATTTTGGAGAAAATTTATAGAACACTTCTGAGTGCTTGGATTTGCTCAAATCACCTCATTTAGTTCTTTATTCAACAAATAAAGAACATCTACTATGTGCCAGCATGGTGCTTTTCTTGAGGATACAAGGATCTCCCTGCTGCCACCTCTCTCTCCTTCTCCCCTTTTCAAAAAAGAAAAAAAAAAGGGGAAGAAAACATGGAAAATGGGCAATGGATAAGCAAGCACCACAAAGACAGGCATCATGGGTAGGGGAAACCCTTGATGTCAGATAACCTTGGATTTGAATCCCCTCTCTAACACTTCTAGCCCTGTGACCCTGCAGAAGTTACTGAGCTTTGTACAACCTAGATTTTCTTATCTCTAGAAGAAACACAGTCATGCCCACCTTGCAGTGTTGTTTGTGCCTTTGAGATGAGGTATGTAAAACATTTAATCATGGTGGATTTTCAATAAACGAGCTGTGATTAATATGAATAATTTGCTTACTATTGATTCCCACTGTTGAGAACCAGGCTAATGGGGTAGCTCAGTTTTTTTCTTTTTTCTGTGATGGGGTCCCCATAATCAGATTTTGAAATAAGGATTTACATGCAAGAAAGAAAGGGATCTGGGGAGAAACTGGTAAGGTAATTTGCTTACTATTGATTCCCACTGTTGAGAACCAGGCTAATGGGGTAGCTCAGTTTTTTCCTTTTTTCTGTGATGGGGTCCCCATAATCAGATTTTGAAATAAGGATTTACATGCAAGAAAGAAAGGGATCTGGGGAGAAACTGGTAAGGGAATGGTGGAAGTTAGACAGAAAGAGAACCCAAGCAATTTCAGGCAACATCTCTCAGAGGGTAGCTCTGAGGGTACTCTGCAGAATTTGTACCCACCACAAGCAAGGGAACCGGGCTTTCATTCTTACACAACTGCCAGTCATTAGCCAGAGGATGAGAACCTCCAGGGACTCTCACTTGTATGTTGCGGGTAAAGCCGCTGAAGAGAGTCTCAGCTGCTGGTAGATAGAATTAAAGGCACACAGAGTCAGAAAGGGAGATGCATGCAAACAGGAAAAAGGATCTGAGGACATCTGGGTGAAGCACCACCGTGTCACTTATACATCCCTTTCCTGATTTCTGGGGGCCGTTAGCTCTGGTCCAACTAGTCCCAGTAAGTAAGATGAGTTTTACTTGGTTCATAAATGCAAAAAGTTTGGAGAATTTAACTGTCAAAAATATGGCTAATGGGAGACATTTAGGACTTGGCTTTGGAGTCAGCCTGGTTTAAGATACAATCTCGGCCAACCTGTTAATACCCCATGTAACTTTGGGCAATTGATTTAGCCTCCCTCTCTGACTTAAATTTTCTCATGTATAAAACAGAAATAATGTCACAGTTTTTGTAGAGTTGTTGTAGGCTGTGATGTCTTCATGTTCATTGATTTATTTGACAAATATATAGTGAACATCTGCTATATGTCAGGCTCAGGGCTAAGCAGGGACACTGAAATGAATCAGACACAGATCCTGCCTTCCAAGACCTTGTGATCTAGTGGGAGAGGCGGACTCATAAGACTCTGTGTCCTTTTACATTCTCTCTTTCTTTCCCTGCCTCCCTCTTTATGTCTCTACTTTTGACTTGGTTGCTTCTCCTCTCCTTCCTTCTACCTCACTTCCTTTCACCTTCACCTAACCTCTGCATTTCTATCCCGCATCCTCCAACCCAACCCCATACATACCTATTTTTATATAACTGGAAGATATCTAACCTGCTGCCCTTGTCAAGTTCCTGCGTCCCGCTGCTAAACAGGAGCAAGGTCCCTTCTGAAGTTTGCACAGTCCATGGAGTCCCAAGGAATTCAATTTGACTCAGACCCTCAGGTGTGACAGAAAGTGACGTAGAGATAACAGAAAACCATCCAGAGCTTTACTTAAAGCTTGGGGGTGGAGGAAGGGGGCATAAAACTAGCACTCCTGAGTGGGCAGCCCTGGGGAAAGTGGACAGAAGTTATGATTACTTGTATTGGGGTGAGGGTGGCCACAAAGGTGATTTCCCTGCTCTTTTGCAGATGGGTGCACTCACAAGAGCATTGGGATAAGGAGCCAGGAAGTTCTTGGTTTTAATTCTAGCTCTGGAACTAGCTGCGTGATCTTGGACGTTGTTTTTCTTATTCCCATAATACAGAGTTTGCATTCAGTGATCTTTTAGGACTGCTCTGGTCCTCTTGGCCAGGAACTCTGCCTTCATAAATTTCTTATTTCCCCTCCCCCTCACTGTGCCTTACTCAGGGAATGGCACCACTAGGTGCTTATATAATAACAACTAGTATACTTTTTTTTTCATTCCAGGATTCTGAGGGACAATTAGCTTTGGCTTGAGAAGATCTATATCCAGGCCCTGGAAGCAGACTCTATTGGCTGGAACCCATCCAGCCCTTTTATTGTGAAGTTAAGGGCTGCTGCTGCAGGAGGAGGTGAACCCTGGTGACTTGTATAAGACTTGAACACCATGACTCAGTAGCTCTACGTGCCCAGTAATCTGAATTTTGAGAAACACATCAGGGATTCTGATGCAAGTAGTTGGTGGATTACTATTGAGAATTGCTTCTGCAGACCCGAGCTTGGCTTTGCCACTAATATCTAGTCGTGTAACGTCTCTGAGCATTTTTCTTTGTCTGCACAATAGGGCTCTTCACCCCTGCCATGTCCTCCTGCAGGATTTCTGTGAGAGACAGATGAAATAGCAGATGGGAGGACTCTAAGAGGCTCCACAAGAATCAAAGATTAGGACCTTTGTGTGTGAAAATGAACCTCCCCAAGTTCCCACCTCTCTATACTCAGAGGCAAACCTACTACAGAGAATATTCTAGTGAACATTTCAGCCCCTCACTCCACCTCCTTCCTGTATCAGGCACCTTTCAAGCTCCACTTCATCTCCTTTTGGATGTTTGTATCCAGCCATTGCCACGGCAACCAGCTGTGCAGGTGTGTCCAGATAACACCTGGAAATCAGCTGTGCAGGTGTAGCCAGATAGCACCTGGAAACCATTATGCAGGTGTACCTATATAGCACCTGGCCTAGGTGTGCTGTAGAGTTCCTGCTTTCTGCTTCAGTGCCCCTCTACCTCCAGCATGTAGGAGGCATGTGCAAACCTGCAAGTATGAGGGGGTAGATAATACCCCATGGGCCAAACTTTGACTAATGCGGGTGGGAACTGGTGGTGCATAGTACCCAATTCCATCTCTTGGGTGGACAATTCTAAGTGAGTTACACTAGCTGCTCAGAGAGTTCCTAGTGGGCTGGAACTCACTTACCCATAGTGGTTTTCAGCTCCATAAATCCTCCTGGGATTGGCTTTTCCTCCTCCCCTGTTTCACTCTTTCCAGCTCTTTATCCTTTTCCTTAGGGTACCTTCCCAAAGTGACTACCTGCATGCAGCACCTGCTCAAGCTCTGATTTGGAGGGCAACTCAGGCTGACATGATATCCCCTTATTGCTGGCACCAGCCTGGATCCCCAGCAGGAATTCCAGGTCTGGGATTCAATCCAACTGCTGACTTAGTGACAGAATGGGGGCAGGGAACAAGAGGCATAACAAGCCCACTCCCCACTTGATGAGAGAGAACTGAGTTCAAATCCCAACATTGTGACCTGGGGCCAGTTATGACATAAGTTAAGTATTCTGCAATGATGCCTGGTACAGAGCATGTTCTCTTACGATCCATCATGTCACTCTTCCTTCATTTCCCTCCTTTTCACTCCAAGTAGAGACAAAGTCCTTAAATAAAAAGCTATCCACTCATCCGATGATGGACATTTGGGCTGATTCCAGCTCTTGGCTATTGTGAAGAGTGCTGCAATGAACATTGGGGAACAGGTATACCTTCGACTTGATGATTTCCATTCCTTTGGATATATTCCCAGCAGTGGGATAGCTGGGTCATATGGCAGATCTATCTGCAACTGTTTGAGGAACCTCCAAACCATTTTCCATAGAGGCTGCACCATTTTGCATTCCCACCAACATACCANGGGAGGTTTCGGTGATGGGACACAATAATCAACTACATTGTATATTGACAAAAAAAAAAAAAAAGCTAAAAGACCTAAAAGACCTTCCATGATCTGGCCTCCAAAGGCCTCTTTGCCTTGCCATAATAATACTCACTGGCTCCTTCTCACTCACTCTGCTCCAGGCACCACTGGCATCCTTGCTATTCCTCAGATTCTCCAAGCACACCCTCACTTTGAGTGCTGTGCCAGTGGCTCTCAACTGGGGCAATTTTCTCTTCCTAACTCAGGGGACATTTGGCAGTATCTGGAGACATTTTGGGTCATCACAACTTGGGGAACATGTTACTACTGGCATCTAGGGGGTAGAGTCCAAGGATGCTGTTAAACATCCTAGCAGGCATAGGACAGTCCCCTCCCCCAACAATAGAGAATGCTCTGGCCCCAAATGTGTAGCACTGAGGGTGAGAAACCCTGCCAGGATATTGCAACTTCCCCTGCCCTGCTCACATCTCCACCAACTCCTGATCGGTCTCCACCTGCTCTACTGCTGTCTTATAGCATTTATCCCTTCCTATCATATTGTATAATTTACCTACTTTTGTTTATTGTCTGTCTCTTCTCACTGGAATGGAAGCTCCATGAGTGTACAAATCGTCAATTGCTGCTGTATCTCCAGCTCCCAGCTCAGTACCTGGAACATAGCAGGTATTCAATAAATACTTATTGAATGAATGAATGAGTGAACGCGTGAATGGAAGGAAATATTTTTGAGGTTGAGGTTTGTGTGGGTGCCATCTCTCCTACCATCATGAAAATACCATTAATGCTCGTGGGAACATCTGTCCCAAGAAACAGGAAACAAGAAAGAGAGCAGCACTGGGACCTCCAAGATTTCTTAAAAGCACTGAGTTTTTTAATGGATGACTTGATTCTATGTCCAGCTTTTTGCCATTCTTCAAGACAAAGCCATTAGCACTTCCAGTGATCAAATCCCTTATTCTCTGATGCCAGCACAGAAGTTCATGGGCCCTCGCATCATGCTGCTCACCCTTGGACAGCAGTCCCTTGAAGCTTTTATTTTGTTCCCATGTCACATGGCAACCTCATGTAAAGGGACGCTCTACAGCAAGTCTGCCAATTATAGAGCCTTAATCCTGAACTTCTTATCCGAACCGTCTTGCCCATGCAATGCCCCATCCTGTACTCAGCATGTTCTCAGTTATTCTGAGGGTCCACCAGTTCTTGAGCTGGGAGGGAAATATATCCACTGGGGCACTAATTATCCTTGGACAAGAGCATTATGAACCCCACCCCCCATCAGGTCAAAATGTGAGCACAGGAGAGATGTTTCATCCAATTTCTCTTAATACTCACCAACACGAAGATGACAAAAATGAGTTACCACTGAAAGTTACTGTTTTTTCTTCACTTTTAAAAAATCCTCCCACTTCCTGTTTTCTCTTGGGATATTGAAAAGTGTCTTCTCACCCATTTCTCATTATCAGAATTTAATGAGAATTCTAATTAGGGCTCCTGCACACTTTGGTGGTAGTTTTCAAAATGTAGCTCTGGCTTCTTAGTTGTCAGGCTGCCAGGTTGTTACAGCCTTGCCAAAGATGCCCTCTATAATAATAATACTAATAGCTATCATTTATTGAAAGTCTGCTATGTGCCAGGAAATGTGCATACATTAGCACTAGTCATCACAAAATCACAGGAGGTGGGAACTATTAACCCTGATTTCAAACGAGGAAAGCGAGGCTTGGGGTGGTGAAGTGATTTGCCCAAAGCCAAGCAGCTAGAAACGGGCAGAACTGAGACTCAAACTCAAGTCTGTTCTCTGGACAAGATATTTTCATGTCCAGCTTTCAGAGATCTTGGGGAAAAGGAAGATTAGACAACAAGATAACTTATCCATTCCAATCAAAATGTTTGTTATGAGTTATTATGTGTCTAGCTTTGGGTGCTGGGTCTCTCTTGGAACAGTGCTATGGTTTAGGGAATCCCAGGACACTCTGAAACACCCAGTTGGAAGGGCAGTAATAGCAGACTCAAGAATAGACTGATTGCTTATTCATTATTCTTGTTATTTCTGGACTCTTCCATCCATCATACAGAGAGCTGTCGGCAATTACCACGACGTTCTTTCCAGAAAGAGGCCTCTTGGCCCAGCTAATCACCTCACCCAGAATCAAACACAGTCTCAGAGGCAAATACTCCTAATGTGACATCAAACTTCTCCTGTCTCTGAGGCTTCCCAGCACACCTTCAGTGGAGATTTTGAGGGTAAAATGAGAAAACAGGACTTTTACAAATGAAGGAACAGTCCCGTCTGGGCTAGTTAAGTCCCAGCCGTCTTGTTGAGCAGTTGTGCCCAGAGGCAATGTGGATCAGCCGATTAATAGCAGGTAATGGAGGATCAGGCCTGGACGGGTACATCTGAGCAGCTAGAGAGTGTATAATCTGTTCCCTTTCCTCCCAGCAGGAACATCTTCCATTTGCTTATTGTCTTCCTTCTCTACCTTCCTCCCCTCTCCCTCACTCATCCTCCTGAGCCTCTTCATCTGCTCAGTGACACCACACTCTTGTACACCTGGCTTCACCAGGTAGAGAACGTCATTGACACCTGCTATGTCCCTTCACCCTCTCACTGCCTTCTCTCTCCTTTCTTTTATTCTGGCTGTGCCTCTGTCTGTAGATTTCTCACCCTCTCCTTTCTCTCTTTAGCATTCCCTTTCTGTCTGGGTCTCTTTTTTCCTTTTTATTTCATGCACTTTTCATCCTCTAAACTCTGCCTCCCTCCAACACATATTCTCTCTCTTTTTTTCCTGCTTATATGAGGTACCTAGTGTAGTCAAATTTATTTTATTTTTTATTGTTATTATTTATTTATACATATTTATGGGGTACAGAGTTGACTATCAATACTTGTATACAGCATGTGATGATCAAATCAATATAATTAGCATGTTCATCATTACAATCGTAATTACTTTTTATGTCCCTTACCCAATTACTGCCTAGCTCCCCTCCACCTCCCCCTTTTCCACCTCTAGTAACTATAGGTCTGTTCCCTCCTTCTGAAAGTTCAATGTTTCATTATGGTCCTTTCTTTCTTTCTTTCTTTCTTTCTTTCTTTCTTTCTTTCTTTCTTTCTTTCTTT
>NW_007726710.1:360328-361369 GCF_000696425.1 Galeopterus variegatus
TCCTTCCTTCCTTCCTTCCTTCCTTCCTTCCTTCTTTCTTTTCTTTTCTTTTCTTTTCTTTCTTAACTCCCACTTATGAGTGAGGACATGTGTTATTTCTCTTTCTGTGCCTGGCTTATTTCACTTAACATAATTTTCTCTAAGCTCATCCATGTTGCTGTAAATGGCAGAATTTCATTCTTTTTTATGGATGAGCAGTATTCCATGGTGTATATATACCACATTTTCCTTATCCAGTCATCCACTGATGGACATTTAGGTTGGTTCCATATTTGGCCATTGTAAACAAACAGAGCTGCTATGAACATGGGAGTGCAGTGTTCATCTCTCTTTCTCACTTTCTCTCTGTCTCTCCTCCCTTGCTCTCCATCGTTGGGACTCTAGGTCTCTCTCTTATCTATATCTCTATTTCTCTCCCTCTCTCCTTCCTTTCATATACATCCAAAAGATTAATTCTGTCTTTAAATTAATCCACATCAAGATATTAACACCATCTTTCACTCCTTCTTCTGTTGTCCCAAAAAAGTATCCCTCAAATTCAGAAGGCAGAAGTTAAATCCAGATCTGGCTGATTTCAAAGCTTGTGATGTTAGAAGCTTCCTCAAATTCCCTCTTCCTCACCTTCCACTTCTAATCTATTTCCAGTTCCTGCCAATTTAACATTCTGAATACTTCTCAAACACTAATTTCACATTTCCATTCTTACTACTAACTTATTTATTAAACCTATTAGTATATGAGCACCTGCTATCTGTAGTGGGTGTTGGGACAAGTGACAGAAAAGATAGAATAAGGGCCGGCCCGGTGGCGCACTGGATAGTGCGCCGCTTGGGAAGCGCGGCGGCGCTCCCGCCTGAGGGTTCGGATCCCACATACAGACCGGTTCCCGCTCACTGGCTGAGCGAGGCGCGGGAGCAATGCCGAGGTTTGCAATCCCGTTGCCGGTCCCCGGTCCGGTACGGGGGCAACACTGAGGGTTGCGATCCGTTGCCAGACATGGAAAAAAGATAAAAGACAAAAAAAAAAAAAAAAAAAAAAAAA
>NW_007726710.1:362256-372813 GCF_000696425.1 Galeopterus variegatus
GCACTGGATAGTGCGCCGCTTGGGAAGCGCGGCGGCGCTCCCGCCTGAGGGTTCGGATCCCACATACAGACCGGTTCCCGCTCACTGGCTGAGCGAGGCGCGGGAGCAATGCCGAGGTTTGCAATCCCGTTGCCGGTCCCCGGTCCGGTACGGGGGCAACACTGAGGGTTGCGATCCATTGCCAGACATGGAAAAAAGATAAAAGACAAAAAAAAAAAAAAAAAAGAAAAGATAGAATAAGACGTGACCCCAGTCTACTGGAAAAATGGATGTCCACCATCTTTGTTCAAGTTTGCATCACTTCATACTTTACTTTGGTTAAAACAACAAATTTTTCTCATCCCGCTCTCCATACTGCAGCCAGAATACCTAAATTTTTGCTTAAACCTTTTAATAGAATCCCTTCCCTGTTGAATAAAGAGGTGTCATATAACAACTTCCTTAACCTGTCTTGCAACCTCATCAGAACCCCCCCCCCTCCTTTTTTTTACCCTTCTCAGCCTTTTGTGCGAGGAAAATTCAGCTGCTGGAAGTTCCCATATACATGCACCATGCTGTTTTCTTCCTCATCTGGCCGTGCCCTTTCCTCTGCCTGGAATGACTTTCCTTCTGTACCAGGTTAACTCTACTTGTTTTTTTAGACTCAGAATATTTCTAACCCTCCCAGCCTGGATTAGATAACCCTTCTCATGGCCTTAAGTATCTATTATTAAAATTACGGCATATTGTTTTACAATCATGTGCTTAGGTGACTTTCTTCCTGCTAGATTGGGAGCGCCTTAAAGATTAATTTGTCTCTGAATTCCCATTGCCTAGAACAGGGTGTGAAGTAAGGCAATTGATAAATACTTGAAAGAATTAACTGTCAAACGAATGAGTAAATGAATGAATGCTACTTTTACTATGCCATATTGCCTTTCTGAGCATTCATAGTGAAGGATTACAGAGCACAAGGGACAATGAATGTTCTAGGAACTGAAAACCTTTCTTTGGTGGGGGAGATGTCTTAGACCCCTTTAAGCATCTGATGAAAAGCAGTGATCCTTTCCCAAGAAAATACGTATGCACTCAATTTGTTTGATATAGTTGCAGGGAATTCATGGACTCCTGATGCTCATATAGGTCAATGTTTGGTGCCCTTGAACCCAGTATTAAAAGCTCCAACTCTGGAAATGATGTCAGGGTACAACCTAGCAGAGAATCTCTGCCCATTTAAAAAGTTTTGTAGGAAAAGAGATGGAATTAGAATGCTGCACATCCTCCTTCTGTTTCCTAGGGACATCACATTCCCTCTTGGCTTAAGAATTTGGCCATCAGTCTGCAAACCATCAAAGGATAATGTTTTCTTTCTAGCATTGTTGATAGTGAGATGAGATACTTTGTTATAACCCTGGAGAGTGACTTGGAGATGATGCATGGGGTAGTTGAAAGTAATTAAATTGCATCTGGCTTACTTATTAGTAAACCTGGCAAGTTACTTAGCCTCTGGGACTCTCTTTCCTCATTACTAAGATTGGGCTAGCAATAACAAACCCATAAGGTGTTAAATAGATAAAATTCAAGGATGGTGACTAGGACTATATCTGGTATATAGTGCATGCACAGTAATTATATACCATCATCATCATTACCCCTAGAATTCAGCTCTCTTGATCTATGTGATACTTTACCTTTACAATGACATCATCTTATTTGAATCGCTCCTTTTTATAAAATAGAGGAATGCTGGCAGGTATTTCCTCCAGGTGTCATGTCTGCCAATTTAAATACTGTGGTTCTAAGAAACAATCCAGATGTCTTTGCAGATGTTTCCACCACTGTGTGAGTGTCCACCTAGAATCAAACATTTACCCAAAAAGGCCGTAATTTGACCTTTAGAGTTGGAAAGCTCCTTTTTCCCTTAATGGTTTTAACTCCCTTCTGTGCTATGTAGAAGCTGATGAAATCTGAAATCTGCTCGTTATGTGCTCTTCTGAGGAAAACTCACTTTAAAGGCTTTATTTTATTGGTGACTTAAACCTGTGTTTGCCATTTTCTTTGCAAAGAACTCTGAGATTTTGAAAGCAGCCCTCTGCAAATAAAAACATCATGACCAGACTCCTCAGCATGCCCTGTGTGGATGGATAGTTTTGCAAATGGAAAAAATTGCACATTTAAAAAATTGCGAGTAACTGGAATCTGACTAGAAAATCTCAGCAGTCCTAAGGCCATTTAATTTAGCATTCTTGACACCATTTGGCCATCTGCCATCCACTCTCCAACCTTAGGGCCCCTCCCCTACAACACCATTTGGAGATGGTAAAAGTTTGAATACCTAGAATAGTCAGAGTAAAGATTTTGAGTAAATGAGTTTTCTAGTTCATTAGGGAGTAATCCTAGCATGAAGAGATCATTGGAAAGACCTGTGTTTGAGTACTGTCATTGCTACTTATTAACTGTATGTCCTTGGTCAAGTCACTTAACTTTGCAGGGTCTTTATTACTCCAGCCAAGAAATGCAATTGGAAAGGGAAACATTTAGAGGTTTCTTTGAGGATTAGAAATAAGAATGTAAAGCATAGGACGTATAATGAAGGCTCAATAAGAGTTGATTCTCTTCTCTTCTACTTATTCACTCATTTAACAATATACTGGACAGTTACTGGGTACCCAGCATATTCCTAGGAAATGGGGATACAATGGCAAACAAGACTACATTGCTTTCGACCTTGAGGAATTTAGTCATAAAAGGTGACATATTCTATGATTAGGAAGTTTAGAATGTTTGGGGAGCCCATAGGAGAGGAGCCTAACCCAACCTGGATTCATAGGGTTATAGATGATGACGATGACAATGGCGATGATGATAATGCTGGTGGTGGTGGTGACAATAGTGATGATAGTTATCATGATTTTGATGATGATGGTGATGATGATGCTGCTGATGGTGGTAATGGTGACGATGGTTATCATGGTTTTGATGATGATGGTGATGAGGATGATGATGGTGGGGATGACGATGATGATCATAAGAATGATGATTATATCACTCACATTTTGTGCTTGACTGACATTAAGTGACTTGACCAAGGCCACATGGATAGTAAGTGTCAGAGTCCAATTCAAATGAGGGTTCTTCCCAACACTAGAGCCAATACTCTCACTAGCATAAGAATGATGATTATATCACTCACATTTTGTGCTTGACTGACATTAAGTGACTTGACCAAGGCCACATGGATAGTAGTGTCAGAGTCCAATTCAAATGAGGGTTCTTCCCAACACTAGAGCCAATACTCTCACTAGCTCTCTCCAAGCTCATGGAGCTTGAGGATTTATTCTAAAGTTGATGAGCAGTGAAATGTTAAGCATCCAAATCTTTGTTCTGTGATTGCATTCACTATACCCTTTCTTATAATCCAAACCCACTGTTTTTGGTAATTTATAACTATGTAAGAAGAAGCTGTGGACTAACAATGTCACATGTCAGCCAAATGCCATGTGCTGAGGGAGGATGGTCATAAACACTTCCTGTGACCTGGAATGGACATGGGCTGGTGAGCATGGCTTTCATGAAACCAAGAGGATTGTGATAAAGAAAACTGTGACATGGTAGTTAATGAGACTCAAACTCATCTGGAAATCACTCTCTCAGAATTATGTATGAATATCCTTAGAAATCAAAACATCTCTTGCCTTACCTCTGAGTTCTGTGGCTGAGGATGTCAGGAGATGGGAATTTGCTGGCAGGTGTAGCCTGCAGGTGCATCATTGTGCAGCTTTAATATCAGCAACAGACAACAGCTTCCAAAGCAGCAGATAGATAATACAGTCATTAATTAAATCAGTGAGCCCAGGTGGGCGCCCTCTACAGAGAACTGGAACATGGAGATAAAAGCCAGGAGTTCTCTTTGAGGTTCCAACTGAGAGGAAACCAACATCTCCATTGCTCTTGAGTGCCCCCAAACAATTTGGCAAAATAACAGGCTGTCACTCATCCAGTGAGGAAAACTGGTCCTGATATGCTCAGTGCCTACAAAGAATGGGGTTGATACCAGCTATAAATTGATGCATAGCAGCTTGAGCCCGTACACCATACAGCCAGAATGCATTGGTTTTCATGCAACATCCTTAAAAGTCCAAATTCTAGATCCTGACATTCACAGCCCTCTGATTCCAGCCCCAATTCTCAGCTCCTTCCTTCCCCAAACACAGTAGTAGCTTTTAGCTCTCACTGTACTCTGTCTATAGTAGAGGACATAGATTGCATCCTGCCTGTTGACTTCTGCTGCCCTGTGCACGAGCCTGGAAGATCGCTAAAGGTAGAAATTCTATCTTATTTGCTTTTTCAACTTTGCCCATTGTAGGACCCATAGAACTTCCATGTTCTGGCCCAATGAGTAGATTCTCAAAAAACTTTTTTATTAAATGAATCAAAGAGGGAAGGAAGAAAAGAAGAAATGCTAATCATTCTCCCAAGTAATGGGCCCCATTCACTATGATCACCCAGTCGAGATACATAAAGCCAATACTTGCTCATTCAGCCTTAGCTTGCAGAGAGGGCGTTAAACATCTCTCTCCTCTTTTCCTTCTAAATCACTCTCCCTGGGTGCAACCCTGCTTTGTGCTCCCACCCCATATATAACGATGGGGATCTATTCTTTATTCCCCATTTCGATCTAGGTGCCAACAAGCCTTCGTTTACTTAACTTAAATTTCCTTGCAGCATAACTAATCTTTCCTGTGGATTCATAATTTGCCTCACTTCTAAAACCCCATTTCCAGAGTCTTGACTCCTCTACCCTCAGCCCAACCCAACTATACTGCCCTTTCTCATAAATGTCTTTCCTAGCTCTATTCCCCTGGGAGGGGAATGGGCACTTTTAACTAGGTGAGCCCATGGTTGTGGGGTTTGGAGACAGCCTCCACAAACTCCATTATCAGGGACCCATCAGTGCTCCGTGACTGTATATAAAGTATTGTGTGGGATTGTGCCAATATCAATTTTCTGGTTTTGATCACGTACTACAGTTATCTAAGATGTCACCTTTGAGAGAAGCTGAATGATAGGTACATGGGACCTGTCTGTACTATTTCAGAAACTTCTTGTGAGTCTATAAATAATTCAAAAGAAAAGTCTCAAAAAATCTTGTGAGCCAGCCAAATATGTAAAATAGAAAAAAATCTTACGTATACACTTGTTTATTGTTCGCGGAGGAGAGTCATACCTGTCCTCCATTTCTTAAAGTGGAATTTGACCCACAAAATTTTAGAAACACTCTCATAACTACTTACACAATTCTGAGCATTAGTGCCTCTGTCCCCCCTCCCCCACAGTATGTCTTGCTTTGTGTGTTATCACTTGTCATCCCCTATATCTACTTCTACAGCTAAATAGGGGAGAGGAGACAAAGGGGAGGAAGGAAGAGAGAGATTGTTTTAAATCTTGAGAGTGGAAAACACCAGGGGCAGAGTTCCTCTAGGTGGTTGTCTGACTGCAGGATAAAGCATCTAAACTACCTTTTGTACTGCAAAAATAACCTTTGTGCTAATGTTTCTCCTATAGGTTATGGTGTTAAACAGAATGTCTCTCTTTGTTTCTAGCCTTGAGTTGAGTTTCAGAAGATTCTTCTCACACCAAAGGTTTGCACTGATGTTGAGCCCTGGTTTAGGCATAGAGACAAAAGTAGAGGGAAAAGCACGTCTTTTGGTGCTGGCCACAGATCCTCACCTGAGTCCAAGACTGGAGAAATAATTCACCCCCATATATAAAAACAACTAAATCCTTACATTCCCAAAGAGGTAAATCAATAACATGTAGGAAAGGCTAATCTTATCTCCTCTCTCCTCCCTTG
This sequence comes from Galeopterus variegatus, assembly GCF_000696425.1. Taxonomy (NCBI): domain Eukaryota; kingdom Metazoa; phylum Chordata; class Mammalia; order Dermoptera; family Cynocephalidae; genus Galeopterus; species Galeopterus variegatus. The sequence goes on from NW_007726710.1 coordinate 368,090, forward strand.
CCCTCTCCTGCCCCGTCTACTCCCTCTGCCCTCTCCTCCCCTCTCTTACCCTCCCTCTCCTCTCTTCCTCCCCTCACCTCTTCTCTCCTCTTCTTTTTTCTCACTCATCCATTCAGCAGATACTCATTGAGTATATACAGCATCAAACCATGTGACATAGGCTGAGGATAATGAAACCAGTGGGACACTGTCCCTTTCTCTCCAAGAGTGAAGCATTTAGAATGGGAGACAGAAATGACCTCTTTCTAGGGAAAGAAGGAAAAGATAATCCAAAGAAAAGCAAGCATCTTTGGAGGATTTTGTTTTTAAAATAATCATGTGCCAACATCCAGAGAATGTTTTGGGCATCGATTCACACTGAGATCAATCTTCTAAACTCCAATTCATCTCCATCTGCAGGCTTGGACGGTGAGGATTTCTGTTCTTAACATATGGGATCAGATAAGAAAAATTCAGTTCTGCTCACCAGACATCAGATAAGAAAGTAGGTTCATATTTTGTTTTATTTTGTTTTTGCATTGTCATGTTCAGTTGATGATTCTTAAAATATGTTTTTTTTTTTTTTAATATCAAAGCAACTGCATGCACATAGTATTGATCAACCTTATAAGGAAAAGCAGAAGTCCTCCTTCCCCATGTCTCCTCTTGGGTACAACCCAACAGGCAAGGACTTTTAATGGTTAGCTTTTTCTTCCAGAGAGTTAGCTGTATCTTTCTAAATACGCATACATTACTTTTTCTTGACTACTCTTTCCCAGACATTATGTATTGATTTGCCTGTTTGGGAAGATAAGGATTTAGTCCTCTTCTATGGGGGTGAATTCTTTCCCCAAATTTGGACTAAGTTGAGGGCTCTGTGGTTCTCAGAGAATGCAGTGCTTCTCTGGAACATTGCAAAGGCTGTTTCCACGTTGAGGCTTGTCCAGGCTAGAGAGAGATAGCTTTGATGGGGGCACTGTTGGTAGCATCAAACATGCAGTGCTTCTCTGGAACATTGCAAAGGCTGTTTCCACCTTGAGGCTTGTCCAGGCTAGAGAGAGATAGCTTTGATGGGGGCACTGTTGGTAGCATCAAACACACAAGCAGCCTTCCCACAGGCACTGGCTATTGCTGTGTTTCCCAGTTGGAATTGCTCAGGGAGGTCCAGGCCTCTGAGAATGTAGGCTGGCATTGGGGGAAAAAAATAGACAAACAAGCAAACAAAAAAATGTCAATATGGAAAACTCTTCAGCTGGAAGTCCAAGGACCCTGATGGAGGAGAAGCTGAGTAGGTGGTGGGGGGTAGAATAGAGAGAAAAAAGGACAGAGAAAAGAGGCCATTGCACAACTCAAGAAGGGAAAGATGAAAGTCACTCTCAAGAATAAGCCTGTAATATATAACGAGCTATGGGGAAGGCAAGAATTTATTCAGTGCACACTGCTGGGACAAACGTTGGTTAGTAGTCAGGCAAAACCTCAGGTTGATCCTCGCATCAGAGTCAACACTGAAAAAAGAACAAATAAACCTTCCAGATAGAGTAAAAGACTTAATAATAATAATAAGCACCAGAATAAAATAAAAAGAAACAAAAGAAAATAAAAGGTGAAACAAGGAGGACTCTGGGTGGATAAAAATCACAAAATAAAAGATTGATGTATTTAATTGCATCTTTTGAAAAGTCTTTGGTTTAAGAAATGTTAAAAGGAAGCTTGATATTTTTAACATAAAGAGATTATAAAAATCATTATGAAAATCACTGAGATCCTAAAAGTTAAAGGAGACAGGAAAATACAACTCACAAAGAGGAGAGAAAATGGCTTTAAAGACATATGGGAAAATGTTCAACCTTACTAGTAATCAAAGAAATGCAAATTAAAATGGTGATACTATTTTCAGCTGGCAAGTGTGTAACATTTACAAAAAATGAGAATACCCAAACTGATGGGGGTGTGGTAAAATCCATACTCTTATGCACTGCTGTAGGCAGTGTGAATTTGTGCAGCCCTTTTGGAAGGCAATTTGGCAATGTGTATCGAGAACCTTAAAAATATTCATGCTTTATTCAACAATTCTACCTCCAAGGCAGCCACCCTAAATGCAGCCAAAGCTTTTTGTATTAAAAAATAAACCACTTTATTGTGGTGTTACTTACAATGATGAAAAGGAGAATGGAATGCTTAACAAGAGGGGAAATGGGTCAGTAAATGACACAATCCATTTGCGGGATTATTATAAATCATTAGGAGTGAGTCAGACCAACAAGGGTCTGTTCCCTGCTCTACCATCTCTGTGTCTCAGGGAATACTGCTTACATTTCTGTAAAATTGAACAAATGGGACCCTGAAAGATGGTTGTGAGAATTTGGCTTGGTATTTGCTACACTGCCCAGGGCGGTTCTTGTTTCTGTATTTCTTGATTTAGCACCTGGCACTGTTCTATTGGGATAGACATTCCTGTGACTCAAAGGATTCCTGTGGTTCAAGGATTCCACCAGGAAAGCATTGGCAGAGAGAAACGTGTCCAAAGGACTTGGGAGCTGGGGGAGATGCAGCTGGTTGAAACTGATACACAAATCCATGGGGGAGAACTCCTAGGACCTCATGTACCTGACTATCTCGTTCCTCAACCCCTCTTGGGGAAACATTCTCAATTCAATTGCGATTGAATAGGTGTTTTTGTGCTAGACACTGGGGGTGGAGGTGGGGGCCAGGGAGATGTTTTGGATGCTGAGATGAATAAGCCATGTCTTATGTTCAACAAAAAATTCTGTCTTTGAGAAACTCACACTGCAAAATGCTTAGGAGCACATAGTGTTCTCCAGGTCTAGGAGAAAATGAAGGAGACTCCCTCTGTAATTTTAATGGTCTTGTTTCCATTCTCAATGCCAGCATATGTGGGCACAATTCCTTCTGATATTTATTTTTTAATGAGCTCAAATGTCTTCCTATTAACCCAGTAGATCCTTTAATTAAAAAAAATCAACATGCATCTGGATTAAATAGCAGTTGTTGGAGAAAGCCATCATCACTAACTTTGTGACACATTCAGCAGGTATTTACTGAGTACTTATTATGTGTCCAGTTGGGCACATAATAGTTATTCAGTGTCTTAGTCTGTTTTGTGTTGCTGTAACAGAAATACCTAAGACTGGGTAACTTATAAAGAAGAGAGGTTTAATTGGCTTACGATTCTGGGACAGCTGCGTCTGGCACGGGCCTCAGGCTGCTTCTACTCATGGCAGAAAGTGGCAGGCAGCCGGTGGGTACAAGCAGATCACATGGTGACAGGAAGCAAGAGAGAAGGAGAAGGTGCCAGGGTCTTTTTAAGCAAGGGGCTCTCATGGGAACTCACTCACTACCCCTCCTCCCCCAGTGAGAGCATTAATCCATTCATGAGGGACCCACCCCCATGACTCAATCAGTTTCCAACACTGCCACAATGGAGATCAAATTTCCACATGAGTTTTGGAGGGGACAACACATCCACACTCCATCACTCAGCATACCCATATATCTATTACCTGTCTTATATATAACTACTATGTGTCTGTAATGGACAGATGCAGAGGTTAATACATGGTCTCAGTCCTCAACAAGTAACAGTCAAGTGCGGAGACACCCAGGTCAAAAATACAACTATGACAGGGAGTTAGGAGAGCTCCACAGTGGTACATTTAAAGTACCATGGTGTGGAGGAAAGACAGGAGAGTCTATTCAGGAAGGGAGTCAAGGAAGGTTTTCAGGAGGCAGTGAGTTTGAGTTGAACCTTGGGAGAGGAATAGGCTGGTGGATGTTTGAAAGCAAAGCACTGTAAGGCTTTAGCAGCATGCCCACATCCTTTTAGGCTGTGTAACATGGCTTTGAAGGCAGAGAGCCCTGGATTAAATCCCAGCTCAGCCAATTACCAGCTGTGTACATTGGAAATGCTACTCAATCTCTCTGAGCTTCACTCTCCGTGTACGTAAAATGGCCAAATCAGTACCCTATGGGGCATATAGAGAAATGAATCTTTCTCCACATGTCTGGGGATGCTCAGACCCCTGGTAGTCATAAATAGAAAGCACTTGTCCTAAGAAGTGGCTGTTTATGCTCCCTCTTGTTCCGTCTTCCCCTCTCTGTGCACTCTCTTAATAACCAACTTCTGCCAAGCATACTCTTCTGCTATTGATTTACTATGTGATATTGGAAAAGTCACTTCCCCTCTCTGTACCTTAGTTTCCTCATCTAAAAAATAAGGGAAATAGACAGAAATGGCCTCTTTCTGCTATAATGTTCTGTGAGTGTTCCAAGCAGAGAAGACAGTCTATGCAAAGGTCCTGGGGTGATATATTGGAGGAAATATGGATAAAGAGAAAGAATGAAGGAAGCAAGGACTAAAATAAAGCTGTAGAGCTAAGGTGGGCATTTGTGACTCAGAGAGGTGATATAACTTGCCCAAGGCCATACGCTTTGCAAATAGGGGATCTGGGATTTGATCCAAGGTCCAAAGCAAAATCCATGCTCCTGCAATCACCATAGACTTGGTAAAACTTCAGTTCTAAAAAGCCCCCCCCCCCCAAGTAGCAAGCTGACATTTGCCAAAAGTTAGCTTTTATGCAAGGGCATGGCAATGAGACCCTGAGAAGCTGACCCAATTATCATCACTCTACCGCCACAGTAAATTTTAAACCAACCACATTGGGAGGAAATGTTTGCTGGGCTCTGATAAGGGTTTAAATGAAGCAATGGCCTGCCTTGCTCACCAC
>NW_007726710.1:374102-375447 GCF_000696425.1 Galeopterus variegatus
GTGGGCAGCAGGGGTGTATCACAAGCCTGACACCCAAATGAAATGCTATAATGTGGCCAAGCTCAATGGGATCAAATAACCACAAGGGTGACTTAGGAATATAACATCAGTGTAGGGAGAGGGGCAAACATTATGTGTTAGACTCTGTAGAACAATGATCACCATGACCTGTAGAATCACTTGGAAAGCTTTGAAAATAAACAAATGTCCTGAGCTCTACCCCAGGTCCATTAAATCAAAATCCTCATGTGTAGCCAGGCTTGAGAACCATAGGTATAGACCATTTTTAAAAAAGGATTTAGGTCATTTTCAGTTTGAGACTATTATAAATAATGCTGCTGTGAATATCTGTGTGGCAAGTCTGTCACAAAATGTGTTGTATTCATGCAGTGGTATACTTTTCAACAATAGAAAGTAACAAACTACTGACCCATTACATCATGGATGAACCGCACGTACATTATGCAAAGTGAAAAAGAAAAAAACCCAAACACATAGTCCACATACTGCAGAATTCTATTTACATAAAATGTAATATAAATATAAATTAAAATTATATTTTAATTAATTGTAAAGAAAAGGTAGAAACATACAGTAGATTAGTGGTTGCCTGGAGCTGGGGGTAGGAATAGTGATTAATGCAAAGTGGGGAGGAGGGGTCTTATGCTCGTGTGTGTGTGAAAATATTCTAAAACTCATTTTTGATGATGGTTGCCGCATTTGACAAAGTTAGCAAAAATCTTGAAAGGGTGTAATTGAAATGGGTGAATTTCATGATATGTAAAATATACCTCAATGAAGTTGTTCATAAAAGCAATACAGTAAGGTAGCAAGAAGTATTGCTGGGAGCAGACTGTTTAAAAGCCATTGCTTTTCCTACGTGGGTGTGGAAGTTGTACACCTATGTCCCTTCTCCCACCCTGCACCACATGTAGACTGCAAAAAACCNCAGTCACTGAATATGTTTCTTTCTGTCTTATTAATCAAGAAATATGTACAGCAAACAGGAAATGGGGAGAGGTAGAGAACTCTTGGAGTCATAAAAGTAGCCTCTAATTAGAAGTATAGTGGTTGGCACCTTGAAGTCACCTGAAGAGTTTCCCTTACGAAACCACTTTTTAGTTACTGAAAGTAGCATCCCCTAAGAGGGAGTTGGGTCTAGAGGCTCCCCTGGGAAGTAGATCAAGTGCTCCTGTCTTCTTGGGTTCTGAGAGTTTAAGAGGAGTGAACTGACCACTGACCTTGGACCCTGAGAAGGGAAGATGTGGGGGACTTTGGGGTTCAGTGGGCAGCAGGGGTGTATCACAAGCCTGACACCCAAATGAAATGCTATAATGTGGCCAAG
>NW_007726710.1:377044-378146 GCF_000696425.1 Galeopterus variegatus
ATCAGAGTTTTGGCCAATCTGGTAGGCGAGGAATCAAAGATTACTTGAAAAAATAAAAGAAATATCACCATATTTGCACAGTAAGTTTATAGAGCAGCGGACAACCAGTTAATATGAGGATCGGGTGAAATATACATGTACTGAGAGAGTGCACTGGCAGTTGGAAGACGTACGACAAATATTATTAGTCCCCCTCTCCTCTGAAAGACCATAAGAATACCCTATATGCTATCTCTCTTCTTTTGGATCTTCTCTTATTTCATTGCTTATCACCAGAACTATACACTTATTGAAAGGGATTTTCACTTTGTCCTTTGCTGATACTGCAGATTTTCCTGATGAACTCACTGGTATTCTCTCCCTCTCTCCCTCTTTCTCTCTCTGTTTTTATTTGAGATTTTAAACTCTCAGGAGAACTGAGGTTATTGCTTTCTGTCTTGTTTTCTGAACTTGTAGGACTGTAGAAACAGCAATGAGAATGATGTGGCCAAGCCTCCAATTGATTAGTCAGAATTGGTTCTTTTTTCCACATCCCATGGCTTCACCTGTCATCAGCTGAAACCCCCATATGGGGCAAAGCTTCCAGATGTGTTATTAAGAATCCAGTTTTCCACTACGAACCACCCTCAAGCCAGTGCATAGAGACCCCATCCTGCTGGTGAGACATCTCAGTGGTGTGCCCTAATGGTAACATTTCAAAACCTCAGATAAGCAGTTGTGTGACTGTGGATAACTTGCTTAACCATCTAGGCTCTTTCTCCATCTGCTAAATGGGAATGTCTATGGCATGTGGAAGTTATAAAAATTCAATGAAATTTATTTTTTATGAAGAGGACATGGACCAGGCATACAGTAGAGGCTCAGTGAATTCTCATTCTCTCCCCCAAATCTCAGAAAATTAAGACTCTCTAGGATCCTCATGAATCATCAAAGACCATGGGTATCAGAAGGCAGTCTTCCTGGGCCATCAATCAGAGCATCCATCAGTTTTGAATTGGTTGGAACTGAAAATGCCCATGTTGAAAGTGAATCTGGGCTCCTTCAAAGCAGTTGTTTTGGGGAATGAATCATTCACCATTGTGACCTTGAAAAAGACACTTAC
>NW_007726710.1:379696-386734 GCF_000696425.1 Galeopterus variegatus
ATGTACTCTTGAAAACAAAAAGTTTTCTTTCCCTTGCTAATCAGTTGAAATGCCTTGAAGAGGTTACCCATTCCTATAGTTTCAGATGCAATAGCTTGTAAGTGGTTTTATTTTAAATTTTAATTAATTATTCCAGCCTCTAGCAGCTGTGCAGTGAAGTGGCTGTTAATTCCTCATGGTAGAGATAATGTGGGCAGACAGAAGGGAGCCAAATTACTGCTGGCTGACCCTGAAAGAAGGAGGGAGGAGAAAGCTCCTGATTATGTCAAGTGGCCCAAATTTCAGACATGCCAACTCTGTGTGGAATCAGAAGGCTTGAAAATATCATTCATGTTGCCTTGAAGCTGGAAAAGCCACTTAGCAGTGATAGCTATCCTTTGGAGGAAAGCCAATGAAATCAAACAGGTTTCAGGGAGGTCTTGCTAATTCCCTACAGCAGAAAGACATCAGTCAAGGCTGAGAATTCAGTCAAGTGTTCTCTTGTCACACACAAATTCCTAAGGTGCATTGGAAGTGTGGCCCAGAGTGCTAATCATTGGGTATACTGGGAGTTGGTGCCACAGTTATTTGATGCAGCAGGGATATCACTCACTCACTATCAAGTCTAAATTCCTCACTGAAGACAAGGCACCCTCCTAGTTAGAAGATATTTGAGTCCAGCTCTAGTCTCTCCCAGCTACGTGAGATTGGGATATCACTCACTCACTATCAAGTCTAAATTCCTCACTGAAGACAAGGCACCCTCCTAGTCAGAAGATATTTGAGTCCAGCTCTAGTCTCTCCCAGCTACGTGAGATTGGGCAATAAAGAAAAAAAGAGAATAGAACTGTGGTTATTAGAGGTGGAGAAGAGGGAGGGGAGAGGTGTTAGAGAGAAATTAGTGAAGGGTCACAAAGACTGATTACATTTCGTAAACATGAGTATATTAATTATCCTGATTTGATCACCCATTTTGTACACATGCATTGAGATTCAAATCTGTAACCTACAAATATACATAATCAATTATGTTTCAATAAGAAAAAAAAGGAAAAGAAAAAAAAGTCTTTACCTCATAGGGCTTCTATGAAGATCAAATATGATAACATTTCTAAAACCCTTAATACCATGACTAGGTAGGTGTTCAACACACATTGTTTCTTTTATATAACTAACTTATTCATATTAATATTTGGTGTTTTCCTTTTTCTATGCATATTTTAACATAGTTGAGATTACAATGCATATACAATCTTGTCTGCATACAGAAGTAAAAGATCAACATTACAGTCTCTTGGAACTTTAGACATTGCTCTATTGTTTTAGCAGATGAGGTGTCATCTGATTTATTTTTATGTAAACCTTACTTCTTTCTCTTCAATATTTTAGCATTTTGTTGTAATTTTGTGATCATAATATATTGTCATATATATGAATTTGATTTAGTAATATTTTATAATATTTGCGTGAATGTTCATGAGTACTTTCCATCTGTAATTTTGTCTTCAAAATGTCTGTGTCTAGTTTAAATATCAGCATTGTGCTTGCCACGTAAAACATGTTGGGAAGTGCTTCTCTCATCTCTATTTTCTGAAAGAGCTTGTGTAAGTTTCATGTGATTTCTTCCACAAATGTATTTCATAGAATTCATCAATGAAACCACCTTGGCTTTTCATTTCCTTTGTGAAAAGGTTTTTGATAACAAATTCAATTTCTTTACTAATGTTCCCTGATTATCCTTTTTATTGTATCTAGGGATCTGTGAAGGGAGTCTCTCTCATTTTAGATTTTGTTCATTTGCCTTTTCTCTGTTTTTTCTTGATCAGTCTAGCTAGGTCTTTATCATTTATTTATTTATTTGTTTGTTTGTTTATTTTAAAATAATTTGTTATACATACATGTGGGGTACAACATTGATTTTCAGTAGTCGTATACAATATGGGATGGTCAAATCAGGACAGTTAGCTTATTCATCATTACAATATGCAATCTTTCTTTGTGTCCATTAACCAATAGGTCTTTATCAATTTTGTTGATACTTTTAAAGCGGCAACTTTTGGCTTTGCTAATTATCTCATTTTTTTCCTATTATTCATTTAATTGATTTCTGTACTGTTTATTTCCTTCCCTTCTAGTTACCTTGATTTTACCTTTCTCTCCTTTTTCTGCTTTCTTAAAATGCAACCTCGGATATGGATTTCATACCTTTCTTCTTTTCTAACATAGGCACTTAAAGTTGTACATCTCCTTCTAAGGAGTGCTTCCGCAAATAACACAAATTTTGATATAAACTATATAGTCAAACTGTGGGGAATGAAAGATGAAGAAAAACTTTGAAAGCAGAGAAATAAAGACATATGGTACAGGGGAACCACAATAAGAAATATCGTTCACTGCTGGGTGTATACCCAGAGGAATGGAAATCATCATGCTGAAGGGATACCTGCACTCCCAGGTTTACTACAGCTCTATTTACAATAGCCAAAAGTTGGAACCAGCCCAAATGTCCATCATCAGATGAGTGGATAAGGAAATGTGGTATATCTACACAACAGAATACTACTCTGTTATAAAAAAGAATGAAATACTATCATTCACAGCAACATGGATGGACTCAGAGAAAATTATATTAAGTGAAATAAGCCAGGCACAGGAAGAGAAATACTGCATGTTCTCACTTATTTGTGGGAGCTAATAAAAATAATAAATAAATATACAGACAAATAAATGGGGGGGGGGAACAACAATCACAACGATTCCTTGAACTTCTTAAGACAAGTCAACAGATATGATGTTGATGGAGGGGAAGAAAAGGAGGAATTGGTAAAGGGACATGAAAATCAACTACACTGTGTATCGATAAATTAAAATGAAATAAAATAATAAAAAAAGAAATGATTTAAATTTTTTTTTTTTTTTTTGTCTTTTGTCTTTTTCCGTGTCCGGCAACGGATCGCAACCCTCAGTGTTGCCCCCGCACCGGACCGGGGACCGGCAACGGGACCGCAACCCTCGGCGTTGCTCCCGCGCCTCGCTCAGCCAGTGAGCGGGAACCGGTCTGTATGTGGGATCCAAACCCTCGGGTGGGAGCGCCGCTGTGCTTCCCAAGCGGCGCACTTATCCAGTGCGCCACCGGGCCGGCCCGAAATGATTTAAATTTTAAAAAAAGAAATATTATTGACTTCTTATCAGAAGCAATGGAGGCCGGAAACAATAGAACAGTATCTCTAATATACTCAAGGAAAAAATAACAACTGGCAATCCAAAATCTATATACACAAAAATAGCCTTCGAAATCAAGGGTAAAATATAGGTATTTTCTGATAAGTGAAACCTGAGAAAATACATTACCAGCAGGCTCACATTAAAAAGAATGTGAAAGGGTATCCCTCAAGTCTAAGGGTAAGAATATAAAATAGAAACTTGGATGTACATACAAGAATGATGAGCACCAAAAATGGTAAATCAGTAAATGAATATAAAATACTATGTTTTCTGTCTTCTCATAATTTAAAAATCTGTTGGTTTGCATATTGTGTCTAGTTTTATAGTTGTTTACTAGTATAAAGAATAGACTGGTACATACAAGTTATTCTATCATGGCCCAAGGAAGAAGAATTTAGCATTTTCTTTTAATATCTGGAATTCAGAGAAGGTCAACTAGTATAAAGAATAGACTGGTACATACAAGTTATTCTATCATGGCCCAAGGAAGAAGAATTCAGCATTTTCTTTTAATATCTGGAATTCAGAGAAGGTCAATAGGATATATTTAGATGCAATGTTTGTATTCCTTAGCACTGCACTGAAAATACTGCCTGACACACAGGTGGCCAACAGAAATTTGTTGAATAAATGAAATACCCCTGCTGATTACCTGGTCAACCCTTTCTTCAACTCAGAGAAAAAATGTCCTTTATTATTTATTTGATAATTTCCTCTTTTTTATTGTTTTTAGAACATTACTAAATAGGTGTTGAATTTTTCTGGATATATCTGTCATGTATCTTAATATTTCCTTTCCTATGTTTGGACTTTTTTTCACAGGTTATGAGATAATCTCTTAGTTTAGTGTCCCAGTCCAGCTTTTAGTATTCATTAGTATCCATTCTTTTAGGCAGACCATCCATCTATTAAATTTTAGTTTTTACTTTGACAACTGTAATTTTACAATTTTGTTTTTTGTGAGTTCTGGTTGTTTCTTTTCCTTAGCCTCCTGTTCTTTCTTATTGATGGGATAGCCTGATGAGTTTCCTTTGGTTTATAGTGTTAACTGTTCCCTTACACATTAATTTGTCTATTGTTCTTTGAAATCTTTCTCACACTGTTAGGTTTATTCAAGTGTTTGGTATTTATTGGTTGCTGTTCATAATTATTGATGGAATTTAGGTTGAATGAAAATTATTGATGAAATTTAAATTGGATGATGTTGGCAGCTGAGAGTAATTCTTCAGCCCAAGGGAAATTTCATGTTCTCTTGGCAATGAATGCAGATTTGGATCATAAGAGCCTTAATTCTGGTGTTTTTTAGAAGAGAAGGGAGTGGAGGAAGGATGTAATACCAAGTAGGATTTCCTTTAAAGTGTGAAAGTAGAAGATTTTTCATTTTGACTATGTGATCTCCCTGTGTTTCCTGTAAGTTATCTAAGGCGCAGCCCCACTTCTCTGGCCGTAGATCTCACTTTGGGAATCTTCTTTGTCAGAATTTCTGTTTCAGATTTCTGTACACAAGACATTATCCTAAGTACAAATGTCAGATAAAACCATTCTGATATCCGGAGCATTGCTTAACTGCTCTACCTTTTAATTACTCACCACGCTGACAAACCTCAATCTGTTTGTTCTTTAACACTTTCATTTCCATCATCAATCTTTTCCAGTTGCTCTTCTCCTGGGTCATAGTACATTGGTAGTAATCCTTCCATTTTTCCAGTTCTGCTATAGATGTTTTCACATATGTATATTTTTCTTCAGCCATTTAAGTCATGCACTTTAAACCAGAAGTTTCCACTTACAATTTTATATTCTATTCAGTAACCACAGTATCCAAACATTTTCTTTATTAAATGTATTCACACCAGGGTAAAATCATAGTCAAGAGCCCAGATAAAACAGGCATAAAGATCTGAGGGACTCACTTGTCTGGGTAAAATATGACAGCCAGTGTTTGTTTATCCCACAGTGATTAGAAAAATGTTAAGCCTATATTAGGGAAAAGAATAACAAAAAAGAACATGTCAATTGCAAAGTTCACCTGAGGGCTTTGATGTGTGTTTGTTTATCAGTAGAGGGCAATCATTGATAAAACAGATCTTCATCTGCAGATCAAAAGTATCCCAGAATAGCAGGCACTGGAAGATAGAATAGATTTTTCAAGAGGAAAATAATGAAGTTAGTATTGGGCATTGACTTTATATATAAAGCCATAGACATGATACTTCTTAGAGGCCTTACAAAGAGATTCCCATTAAAAAGGTGAAACGGTAGGAGTTTTTCAATAGTGTGAGTTAAGGTCAATGAATTATGGCCACTGTGTGACTGGAGGTTGAGTATGAATTTGTATATTTTTGGTTATTGATTCACCCATTAAACAAATATTGAGTATCCACAACAGACACCAAATACTACTCCTACCATAAGGAACTTGCAGTCTAACAGAAAAGGAAAAATGTAAGCACAACACTTAACGATACTGCAAAGGGCTCCTAATATAAGATTAATAATATGGTCTGTAATAACCAATAAGAACCTAATTAAATTTAGGGGAATGGGAAGGCTTCCCGTAGTAAAATCAACTAAGCTGAAACCAGAGGACTAGTGGAGCTAATTAAGTAAACAGCAATAAAAATGATTTCTGTAGATAGAAAGAGTAGATATTCAAACATTGAGAAGCATTAATGAGCGTGATATGGTTAAAAAAAATTGCTAAGTAAATCCACATGGCTGAAACAAAGAGTGGGAGGGGAGGAAAAGCAAGAAATATTGCTGGGAAGGTAAGTGGGAGTCAGACCACGCAGGATCTTTCATCTGTGCTGAGTTTCATGCAGAGGAATAGCGTAATCAAGATTTGACTGTAGAATGTAGAACAGGTTACAGAAAGCAGGACTGGAATCCTGAAGACCGAATAGGAGAAGGTCGTACAAATCCAGCTGAGTAATGATGGTCACATTCACTAAGGTGTGGTCAGCAAAAATGAAGATAAATGTAAGCGTTCTAGAACTGCTTGGTAGGTATACTAAATAGAATCTGGTGAGTGTTTGCACTTGTGGGTAAAGGAGAAGGATGCATTCATGTTGACACTTTTTTTTCTGTATTTCTATTTCTTCTTCTTTTTAAAATTATGTTGACACCCTTCAGCTAACAGGTGAATGCAGGTCCATTCACAAAGGTGAAGAGTGTGGATGGAGACAATTACGGAGGACGAGCTTTGGGAGAAGATAATGTGTTCAGTTTTGGATTTCTGGGGGTGATGCACTTCAGCTAACAGGTGAATGCAGGTCCATTCACAAAGGTGAAGAGTGTGGATGGAGACAATTATGGAGGACGAGCTTTGGGAGAAGATAATGTGTTCAGTTTTGGATTTCTGGGGGTGATGCACCCGTGGAGCTATTTTGTGGCAGCAGAACACATTAATACATAGCTTTTGCCGGAAATCTAAGCTGCAGATTCTATCTGGGAGGCCAAAGTGATAATGATAGTTGAAAACATGGGAGTAGGTAAAACAATTCACCAAGAAAAGAGCATAAAGGGATAAAATATCAGGGAAATAAGAGGAAAACTGGATTAGGTTGGCATATTAGTGAGCTTGGGCTGTTATAACAAAATACTAGACACTGGATGGCTTGAACAACAGAAATTTTTTTTTACAGTTCTGAGGGCAGAAAGTTCAAGATCAAAGTGCCAGCATTGTCAGGTCCTGGTGAAGTCCTTATTCCTGGCTGGCATATGATGGCCTTCTCACTGTGTCCTCACATGGGGTGGGGTTGGGGGGGGGATCTGTTATTTCTTTCTCTTCTTATAAGTCCACAGTCCTATTGGACTAGGGCTCCACCCTTATGA
>NW_007726710.1:387504-388351 GCF_000696425.1 Galeopterus variegatus
GTTATTTCTTTCTCTTCTTATAAGTCCACAGTCCTATTGGACTAGGGCTCCACCCTTATGAACTCATTTAACTTTCCTCACTTTCTTAAAGGCCCTGTCTCCAACACAGTCACATAGGGGGTTAGGGTTTCAACATACAGATTTTGGGGGAACACAATTCAGTTCATAGCAATTGGTATCATCGAAGTCTGTAAAAAGTCATCTTTAAGAGAGAGTGAGTGGTAAATAGGTTTATATGCTGCAGATAAATAAAGGAAGATAAAGACCGAAATGTGTCTACTGATGTTGGGATGTCTGCAGAGGGACTGGAGCAGAGGAGTTTTTGTTTTCCTAGCATGCTTGCCTATCCCTTTCTTCTAGCAGTGCGTGCTTTGGTCTTGTGTCCATCGCATTCCCAAATCTTCCTCTTGACCACAAGGGTAGGCACCACACTCTGCTCAGCCAATCATTTTTTTAAAAAAGTTTCCTAACCATGTGTTTCAGGTCACTCAGGGTAGGGCAAGTAACCTAAGATGGGTCAACCTGAGTCCTGTCTGGCACTTTATTTTTCAGGACCGGGTAGGGAAACTGAGTTCTAGAAAGAAGTAACCAGGGAGCTCCTTTCAGTTATGGAAAAAAGTCATTCTGCAACAAGAAGAGATGAGGTCAACGAAGAGGAACAAAGAGGATCAGACAAAGTATTAGTAGCAGGAGGAGGGAGAGAGGAAGGAAAGGAGAGAGGGAAGGACATGGGATGACAGAGAGAGAGAGAAAGAGAAGTTGGTTTGCTGATTGGTTGATTTCTGGGAGCATCGTGTTTCAGGATGAATCTGCAAGCCCCAAGCTCCTAAATCTTTTCCTTTGATCA
>NW_007726710.1:388563-391322 GCF_000696425.1 Galeopterus variegatus
AGGGCAAGTAACCTAAGATGGGTCAACCTGAGTCCTGTCTGGCACTTTATTTTTCAGGACCTGGTAGGGAAACTGAGTTCTAGAAAGAAGTAACCAGGGAGCTCCTTTCAGTTATGGAAAAAAGTCATTCTGCAACAAGAAGAGATGAAGTCAACAAAGAGGAACAAAGAGGATCAGACAAAGTATTAGTAGCAGGAGGAGGGAGAGAGGAAGGAAAGGAGAGAGGGAAGGACATGGGTTGACAGAGAGAGAGAGAAAGAGAAGTTGGTCTGCTGATTGGTTAATTTCTGCGAGCATCGTGTTTCAGGATGAATCTGCAAGCCCCAAGCTCCTAAATCTTTTCCTTTGATCATCGTGAGCTACTCCAACTTTCTTTTCAGATACATGCTCCAAATATCCCCTTCTGTCTACGCTATGTTTGAATTATGTTTATACTCTTTACAATATTTGAACAATCTTGACTAATACTGAGATCACTGGTGTGGAGATGAAAGCAAGAATACTGTAATTTGAGAAATTAATCAAGGGTGAAAAAGTAGAGAAAATAAATGCAGTTGTTTTATAAGAGACTTGTTCATTCATTTAACAAACATTGACTCTTCTACACGTGCAGAGTCAGCCTTGAACATAGGTGGTATGTATGTGCATAGCTGAGTGTAAATAAATCTCTTTGATAAAAAATTCTTTTGAAAATAAAAACTCAGAGCATATTTGTGGTGTTACCTAATCTTCACTTCTATGGTATTGCACGTGTAGCAATAATATTGAATTTTTTTTAACACTCTAAAAGGGCAAACATTTCCACTTATAGAAGATAGCCAAAGCAGAATTTCTCTCTTAAATATGAGTACAACACTGGTTTGGAGAATAAAAATATAAACAGAATCACACTATCTTGAATTGAAACTTCTCCTTGCTATTATTCTCTATGGTGGGCATTCACCTAAGCTTTTAGCCAAGGTGGGCACACAGAGAATGAAATGGCCCACCACTGTTAAAACCTAGGAGGATGAGAGATTGATTTAAAACAGACCTTCTGTACCAGGAAACATGGTATCTGGTGTCACTGCCAATTAATTAGTAATAAGTTTGTCGTGTTGCTTGTTGCCCAGGATGATTAATCTGAGCTTGAATCCAACTAAACCATTAAGGAAGGTTCACAGCAAGATAAGCTGCGAGTGACAATGTTACCCTTTAGAAGAAGGGGAGCTGACAGGATGAAATGCAACCCCCTGCCTCCCCCTCACTGGCTTCCAGCCTGTCATGGTAAAATCCCTGAGCTCCTGTTGTGATAAAGAGCTAGGAAGGCATGCCGTAGAATCACACAACCAGGGACTATTAGAACTTAAAGGAGACTTGGAGATTTGCTTGTCCAACATATTCATCACACAGATGAGGGGACTGAGGCCCAGAGAGTTCATTTTACTTACTTGTAAATGCACAGCAAGTTGTTGATTGGGCTGGGACTAGAGTTCCGCCTTTTGACATTTATTGTGGTCTCTTTCCTACTGTATCATAGAGTTCTGATCTCATAGCAGCTGCCTTCTTCCACAGAGGAGAGTTGCCGTGCTGAACACACTCCTTAAGGACATGAGATTAGAGGCCTGGCAATCTAGTTTCTAGTCTAGCCTCTGGTATCAACTTGCTCTGTGAACTGCAGCAGGCTGGCTGCTGATTGTACTTTATTTCCATGTGGCTTCTCATTCTTTAATTGGCTAGATCTATTTCCATACATGGTGATCTTGGAGAAGCATCCCAAGAGAGTAAAGACACTGAAAGACCTTTCAAGACACTGGGAGACCTTTTGAAACCTAGAATCCCAAACTCACGCAATATCACTTCAACAATTTTTTATTGATTAAAGCAAGTTACCGGCCAACCCAAACTCAGAGTGTGGGGAAAAAACTCAAGCTCTTGATGAGAGAAGTGCAAAGTTAAATTGCTACACAGTCGTACAGGCTAGAACTTATTGTGCAGTAATCTTTGCAAACCACTTCTTCCATCTCTGGCAGTCTAGAAATATAAAATACCCACAGGAATAGCAAAATAATCCCATTGACTCCATTAACAAAACACACGTTACATAATGGCTCTGTTTCATGTTGCTCATGAAGTGCTCTCAGTGATTCTGTTGTTGTTGTGTAAGGGGTAGTCTTATGAGAGAAACTATAAGCATGTGGATGTTGATTGTGGGATCACACATGTGCATGCATGTCAGTGTATGTTCCAGTGCATGTTTTTATTTGATATGTGAATGATTTGTTTTCCAGAAAAGATGTCTTACAGCATCATAGCAGATGTAACATCAAAAGAGAAATCTCAAATTCAAGATTGGTGCAAGGCTAATTTAAATACAGAAGAGTGGAACAATAAAATGGAGGCAGAAATAGTACTTAAAATGCATATTAATATATCCTTAGACACTTGAAGTAGGCAAACTATGAACTTGACTCTGAGCTTCCTAGGAGACATTATGAAGATCACAAACACTTGACTACTGCTAAGAGAGATGGAGAGAGTAGTGGCTTTTCATCTCTTGGAACAGAGCCTCCTGTCAAGATTCCATTTCCTCCCTTTGATTTCATGACCTAGTTATATCTGAGCCTATACATTTCCCTCTCTTTCTAGCTTGGATGAGATTTCCTCTTTCCTATGATCAATTTCTTCTGCTTTAACATGTGATCTTAAGCAAAAGCAGAGACCAAATGTGGAGACACCCTGGCCTCTGTGTGCTGTCCACAGTGCTGCAACAGGCAAAA
>NW_007726710.1:391444-394630 GCF_000696425.1 Galeopterus variegatus
ATTTCCTCCCTTTGATTTCATGACCTAGTTATATCTGAGCCTATACATTTCCCTCTCTTTCTTTTTTCTCTTTTTAGCTTGGATGAGATTTCCTCTTTCCTATGATCAATTTCTTCTGCTTTAACATGTGATCTTAAGCAAAAGCAAAGACCAAATGTGGAGACACCCTGGCCTCTGTGTGCTGTCCACAGTGCTGCAACAGGCAAAAGCCAAATGTGAATTGAGATCCTGATTTCTGAGAGCCTCTAGGTTGTGACTAATTAGATTCAATTACAGCTCAAAATGTGTGAGGGTGTGTGCGTGTGTGAGGGTGTGTGTGTGTGTGTGTGCTGACTGCTGCTTTTAAACCATGCCACTCCTAACACACTCTTTTTCATATCATGCGGTTGAAACCCTGAAGTAGAGGAGTTGAATATTTCTGTCCAGTTCATCAAGAAGGTATTGGGTTCCCCTCTTTGATTCTACCTTTGTATGTCACCTCTTGGAATGATCTTGTGTTTACATTTCCCTGATCCCTTTAATCCTTTTATTTAGACTATAGACTTAGCCCTGTGCTCATACTAAATGTAGTGACAGATTTGCTAAGTGTTTTTTTTTCATCTTTTCAATTATTTCTCAAATATCCAGTTTGCATTGATTTCGCTTTCTCTTCTTAGTAGCCTCCATCAGGTAGTCAAACCATTATTCCAGAACTCCTCATCCTGGAATTGCCATCCAGTTGCTACCATGTAGCATCAGCCTCTCAGATGATGGGGAATAACACAAAAATAAATCTTAACTTCAAGACAAGATAAGAGCAGGGAGTGGATGAGGAATTCTGAAGATGTTTTGTATACTGTGCCCCAAGGGGTTGTCTAGAAAGTGACCTCTTTGGAAATACTTTAAAAAATTCTGTCAAAGAGCAAAAGTTCTATGGTATCCATTTGAATAAGGACGTTCTGCCTCCCTGCTCCCAGCAGTCATCTTTTGAAAATAAAGAAAATATACTTGCATGCTTTAGCAGAAAAGTCAGTATGGATCTCTGTTTGAGAGAGAAAGAATGTTGCTCTCCGTCAGATGAAGATCTTTCATCAAGAAAAAGACAAAGCCAAGAATAACCAGGTTTTTTTCCCTCTCCAAACTGCTGTTTATCTTGTCAAGTCTTGGCTACTATATTTCCTGGAAAAATCAGAGGCAAATAGATTCCAAATAGTCTCCACATATTCCACAAGATTGAAGTGAGTACCCAGCTGTGGTAACAAATTCAGAAACAAGTTATTTCAGAAGCAAGTTATTTGTTTATCTGGTCCACCACACACACACACACACACACACACACACACACACACACACACCCACACACACACACACACATCCATAGAACAAATGAAAAGACCATGTGGTTTTTCAACTCTTTTGAACTCCCTGTTCCTTATCCCCTATGGCTAATCAACCAAACTATGTTTATTGTACCACTTGCAAAAGCTCTTAAATAGTGCAGTGGCAGAATCCTGCAGTGATTGAGAGTCCAGACCCAGCATATAGACTTCCTGGGTTTGCATCTACTACTTGCAGGCTGGGCCACCTTAGGCAAGTCACTTAGCCTAAACGTCATCCTCTGTAAATTGGAGAAAGTAATAGCACCTAATTTTTAAGGTTGTTGATGAAATATATATTATGGACTAGAACAGTGCCTGACACATAGCAAGCACCTGATAGGCATTGTTATCTGCACTGTGTTTATTACTGAATTTTCTTACTTATTTTCATTCTTCTTATTACAGTCAACTTTATCTTCCACCTGGATACCTCCAATAGCTTGTCAATGATTTCCCTGTCTCTGCCTCCATCTTCACTTCCATCCAGTTCAGTCTTCAGTTGTGCAGCCAGAACGAAAACTTAAAGCAAACAAATATCTCTGGTGATGTTGCATGTATTTATGAGAATGTGGGGATGACAAGAATTATGAAAAAATAAGCCACAGGAACTGAGAAAGTCCATGAAGGGTTTGGGTGGTCTCCTGCTGTGTATTGGGGTTTTGTTCAAGGTTGTGTGAAGGGTCTGGCACTAGGCTGAAGCTGGCATATCCAACATTCCAACCCTTGAATCTTTGGCCTCATCATGTAAATAAGAGAGCAGACCAGTTTTCACAAAACTTCTAGTCGTATTTAACACAGACGGCATCATCACTGTATCCTGGAAAAATCTGCAATATCCTTTTTGGTCACTGGATGATGCTAAGGGGTTTCATTGACAAGTTTATCAGCTAGGGCTTGCTGTATAACACTCCACCCCAAAACTCAGTGCCTTAAAGCCACATCCATTTATTATTATATCTCATATGACTGTGGGTTCATTGAGGATTGGCTGACTTAGGTTGGTTTTAGCAGATCTTCGCTGTATTTCTGAAGATCAGCTGGGACCCTACCCTATGTCGAATTTGAATAGGTCAACTTAGCTTCACGTGTCACTCCTCTTCTTCCTGGGCCAGCAGCTAGTCTGAGCTTTTCCTTCTCAATAGTGATTGAGAAAATGCAAGAGGCTTAGTGGAAACGTGTAAGACCTCTTAAGACTTCAGCTCAGAACTGATATATCATTAGTTCTGCTTCATAGCAGTTGTCCAAACCAAGTCATGTGGCCAAATCAGGGGAAGGAAATAATATTCCACCTATTGTACTCATATACTTTCTGGGGCCAGAAAATTGGCAGCTGTGGGATCTCTGAGCTATTACCCAGGCATTATTAGCCTCATTGGTTTATAAAGGTCCCACATTGGCAAATACTTATTTCCATTCAAGAGCAGGAGTCTCAAACTCAAATATTTATAGAGGTCACACAGCTAGTATGTGAGTTAAGTGAATTGAATTGGGTGGGAAGCAAAATTAAATGAACAGCTTGTGCCCTATCTAGAGTGAGGGTGGCTAAATGCTGTGAATGCAGTCTCAGTGATAATATTAATAGCCAACATAGCATAGTAACTGTACTAATGTCTACACATGGTGGGCATTGTTCTAAAAACAGTACTTGCATTAATTCATTTAAGCCTTACAACAAGCATTTGGGATAAGTATTATTATTATTATTATTATTCCCATTTTATGGATGAGAAAACTGGGGCAAAGAGAGGTTTGGTACCTTGTCCCTAATCACAGAGCTGAGATTCTAAACCAGGGAATCTGACTCCAGCCAGATATTGTTTTTTTTTTT
>NW_007726710.1:395273-396894 GCF_000696425.1 Galeopterus variegatus
TTTTTTTTTTTGTTTGTTTGTTTTGTTTTTGTTTTTGTTTGTTTTTGGAAAAAGTCAGAAATGCAGACTTTCACATGAAATCATTCAAATTTTACATTTTGACAAATAGTTTAAGTAATAAAAATCATTGTGCAGGCCAAGGAAAATACATGTAAGGGCTGATTTTGACTGAGGATTTCTAGTTTAAGACTGACTAATATTATCTGACTTAGAGGGTTGGTCTGATAGGAAGAATTTTCTCAGCCTGAATGTAGGGAAGATTCCCAGCCACTCCAGGCCTCCTACCCTTCCGGAAAATTACTGAGCTCAGTCAAAGCTTCAAAAATCAATCCTCAAGATCCCAACGGTGTGTTTTCCTGCCCTGGCATTGGCCCAGGATATCAGGTAGGCACTGCCTGACATTGGCCAGTCCTTCAGAGGACATTGGAAATTAGAACTGGAGCTCAGGGTGGGGACTGGCCTTGATTGCATATCAGGCTAGGAGCCAGCTCTGGGCCTTTTCACCTTGGTGGTTCACATTCCTGCAGGGTGCTGGGAAGCTGAGAGATGTCTCAGGTGTGGTTTAACATTGTTGTAGAGAATTTGGAGGGTTAGGGGCAAAAATCTCTAGGAAAGCAAGAGAATGTGGAAGCTAGTGATGGAAAATTTGCACACAGTGCACAGAGAGAGAAACAACACATAGTATGTGCCAAAGAGAGTCTGAAAACTTCGCATAACGAACTTTGATTCAGAGAGGAGTTTTTTTTTTTTTCTTTCTCCTAGAGCTTTTCCTTGAATTGCCCAAAGTCACAAGGCAAGTCCTTGTGGGATAAGCCTGCCTCTCTTGAGCCTACTTCAGGCTCTGTATGTTCCTGTTAGTTAGAGAGGGAGACAGATTTTCTCACGCCTTCCTTGCAAATCTGAAAGCGTCCCTTAATCCCCTGTCCCTCTGTTGGTCTCGGCTGTCTCTCTCATGCTATACAATCCAGGCTACTTGTTGTGCTTTCAGTAGTGACAGCAGACAAATCTCTCATTTTATTGAACGCAACGTTTTCCTCCATTATCAACTCCACCTCTTCCTCTGTGAATTTGAAAGAAAAGATTTGAATTTTTTTTCTCTGCCAAATTCCCCACCCTCCATCTTTTTGGCAGAAACAGATACTGGGATATCTGAAGGTGGGAAAATAAGTGGTTACATCCTCAAGTTATATTTTTTTAGCACTTTATGTAACAAATCCTGGCAATATTTATCCATTTGTATTATCTAGAGGGTTGTTATTTGCTGTGCCTGCTGTTTTCTGAGCAGCACACAGAAAGAAAGCAGATTCCTGCCTTGCTGTGTCCAGGAGCACTGGGAATGTGGTGGATGACATTGTGTGGATGACAGCCACATTCTGTCTGTGGGACCAACAGTTGCATTCATGACAATGAAGCACATGATGGGGCTTGTAAAAACCCCTCCGTGTACATTACAATTGTGTTTCCTTATTATAAATGTAACACATGTTCACACGTAAAAATATTTTAGAAAATACAAAAGAAACAATGCCATCTGTATTCCTTTCCATCAGTGATAACTTTAACAGTTGGATGTATAGTCTTCCACACACCCTCAAATACTAAGAGATTATCTGCTTAGAAT
>NW_007726710.1:397922-400094 GCF_000696425.1 Galeopterus variegatus
TTTCTAACCAAAAGGAGTGGTTATTTTTAAGGCTCTCGATAATTTTGCCACATTATGTTTTGGGAAATTGAAACCAATTTACATCGTGGAGCTTTTTGAGACCAAGTTGACATAAGCCTGTAGTTGGGGTTTACGCTTGTCCTTGGGAATGGAGAATGCATGGGTGGAGTTGGTATTTAACACAGGACAGTCAGGAATGGTGTCTCTAAGGTAACAGACACCTGAATGAGGGGGGGAAAGAGCCATATATATTTTTTTGGGGGGTGGGGAGAGATTCCCAGCAAGGATGAGCAGATACAAATTCCCTTAGGCAGGTGAAGGTTTGACTTAGTGAAGAATAGTAAGAAGAATGGTCTGACTGTTGGCTCTGAGCTTCCTGGTGGTCAGAGCAAGAAGGAGAATTTGAACTCCAGGTGCTCCCCTCCTACATGGACAAAGTTATCAGTGCTTCTGAAATTTGCACCATCAGTGAACCTGCTAGGATGCAGAGAAATATATTCCAGTAACCAATTCGACCCATTGATATCTGTTGCTCTTCATTCAAATACAGAGATGCTTATAGAAATTCAGTGAGCTTCCTGGCCATGATTCTGTCCTTCAGATATCTCAGAAGTTCAGAGAGAATATAGGCTTTAATGGACCCCACTAAGCACNGTCCTTCAGATATCTCAGAAGTTCAGAGAGAATATAGGCTTTAATGGACCCCACTAAGCACAAAGGAACTACCGATCAAACTCATACTGGGAAGAGTCCCTCTGAAAATTAATTTTCTATGAATAATTATTTGTATTTTACTAATTATTAATATCAGTATTATTATTATTAATAAAAATAATGATAACTCACAAACACTAAGAGATTATCTCCCAGGCATTGTGCTAAAAGCTTTATACTGATTATCTCATTTTAATC
Organism: Galeopterus variegatus; assembly: GCF_000696425.1. Lineage (NCBI taxonomy): Eukaryota > Metazoa > Chordata > Mammalia > Dermoptera > Cynocephalidae > Galeopterus > Galeopterus variegatus. The sequence continues at coordinate 398,835 of NW_007726710.1, forward strand.
ATCACAACAATCTTAAGAACCAGGCCATATTAGTATTGTCATTTTTCAGAGGAGGAAATCAGGGTGTAGAGTGCCTAAGTCACTTACCCAGAATTGCAGAGCTGGTACATGGTGGAGCTGGGATTTGAACCCACTTCTGTCTGATTCTAGAGCAATTCTACCTCCAGGATGGCCTGGCCCTTTCAGGTCAGAGTGAGCTCTGTCGAAGCCATATTTTATGTAGGGAAATGCTGATAGGCAGCCCTTCGGAACTGTTTATCCAGTTAACTAGGCCCTGGGGAAGGAGGGCCTGAAACTTATACTAACCCATCCTGGCCACCACGCTGAGATCTGGCCTAATTATGGCTTTCAGAGCAACCAAAGGGCTCAGTTTGTCAGAAGGACACGTGCAGCGTCCATTCTGCACACTGCTGGGTTCTGGTCACAGGCAGAGTGGAAAGCCCCCTGCACAGGGTGCCTGGAGGCCTGTCCCCAGACCCACTTTGCTTAAATGAGCAGTTTCCTTGGTCCCCCTTGGAGCTGCAAGAACAAGATGAAAACTACTTTGGAGAGGACCAGCAGAAGGATGGTCAAAAGTGCAGGCTTGTGACTTCCTGCTTATCAATAAAGGTCCCGCTGAGATATTCCTCTCCGCTTATCTAAACCACATCCTCCAACAGACGAACATCACTCCTTTATTGCACTGAATATTGCTTTGTGGCTAAGGGTATAAAAACTTGTTTGCCAAACACCCATTAGAACTTACCTAGTACAGGCAGTCACTGTTCTAAATGACTGACCGTTTAGATCATTGAGATTTAGATTCTCATTTGCTCTTCCCAACCCCGTGATGTGGGTACGATTTTTATCTTTCTTTTATAGCTGCAGACGCTGAGGCACAGAGATGTTATATAACTTGTTCAAAGTCACACAGCTGGCAGGCAGGAAGAAGAGCTCAGATTCAAATATAGGTAAGCTGTCTCTACAGTCCATGCTCTTAACCATCCCTGTAGGAATAGAGATGAACAGAACTATGTTCAAATCCTGTCTAGTGCTGCCTCCCTGCTCCATGCACTTGGGCACATTCTTTATCTACTCTGGGCCTCAGTTTCCTCTTCTGGGAACCACAGGTATTAGTTGTATGTAGATCCTCCACAGGGTTACTGTGAGGATTAAATGAGACAGTGCATGTAAAGCTTCAGGTAGGAGTGCGGTTTCTTAAAGGGACCTTTCCTTCCTAAGTTTTATATTCCACCTCCACTTCCATTTTCACCCCTATTT
>NW_007726710.1:400821-404082 GCF_000696425.1 Galeopterus variegatus
CCTCTTCTGGGAACCACAGGTATTAGTTGTATGTAGATCCTCCACAGGGTTACTGTGAGGACTAAATGAGACAGTGCATGTAAAGCTTCAGGTAGGAGTGCGGTTTCTCAAAGGGACCTTTCCTTCCTAAGTTTTATATTCCACCTCCACTTCCATTTTCACCCCTATTTCACAGCAGCCCAGCAATTTCCCTCCTCCAGGATGTGAAGTTGCACCTGGATCCAAGCAAAAGAAAGCATGCAAGGTAGTGCGAGGAGAAGAACAGAGGCTAGAAGTCGCAGGTTCTTGCTCACTTTACAATACTCCTGCATTTCAGTATGAGCTGACTTTCTAGACCCAATCCACCCCCGCTTTCCCTTTTCTGAGTGGGATACTATGATGTAACAAGCTGCAAAGAGAAGCCAGCTCCTCTAGAACAAGGATCCATTTTTGGAGCTTCCCTGCAAATGCAACCCTTCTCCTCCCCCTCCCTACCCCCAAACTAGCTCAACCAGGCGAACCCTCCAGGAGAAAAACCAAAAAGGTGCCTGTTTCTGCATTTCCCCTGACCTGCTGTGTCATGTGACCTTCCCCTTCAGCACAATGCGGTGTCAGATTACTCAAGGTCTTATTTATTAATTGGGAATACAAGCCCCTTTAGGATAGAACTGGGTGGTTGTTGAGGAGCTGAGCTGCAATGAAAGAATTTAATTTGAAGAACAAGTCAATTCAATTGAATCCTGAAAATCATTCTGATGTGCTCACAGGGGAGTCTATTTGGAATCAATAAATGTGCCTGTGTCACTGTCTCCTGTCCCTACTCTCTCCCCTGCTGGCCCACAGCCTGGGGGAGATCGTTCAAAGGGACCAGGTTTCTTTCTAGAGAAATATGGGTTCTGTCAAATGCACAAAATGGAATACTTCTTAGCCCTGTGATAAGATCTCTCTCTCTCTCTCTCTCTCTCTCTCTCACTCACTCACTCTCACTCTCCTGGGTCTCCTTTCTTTCTTTGTCAACATTTACTCTGTGACTCCTCTTCTCTCCTCTTTTGCCATAAAGTCTGCCTTCCTTTCCTTTAAAAATACCTATTAACTTTCCCTGGAAAATCTACAGTCTGCATCAAAAGTCTGCCCGGGTTCTTCAAACCAGAGTTCATTGTGGAAGTGCCTTTGAGAATTTGTCGTGCCAACTATCTCATTAGAGCCTAGATGATTTTGAGGTTGGGTCTGCTGAGACCAGATGGGTAGAAATGCCCCAAGAGGAGAAAAGGTCAGAAAGGAAGATTGAAGTCACACGGGGACATCATATCTACAGACTTGCACTTCTCAAACTTTAATATGCATAAGAATCACCTGGAGAATCTTGTTAAAAATGCAGTTTCTGATTCACTATGTCTTGCATGTGGCACCAGATGCTGCATTTCTAACAGGGTCCCTGGTGATGTTGATGCTGCTGGCCTAAACACCACCATGCTTTGAGGCTTTGTGTGCTGTTACCCAATGTAGAAGTCATGTGCCACTAGTAGTGCACAAAATAACTTTTGGGGTACACAAGTGAAGAGTTACAAATTTCTAATAGTCCTGTGTTAATATTTATGAATAGCAGAAAATTATAGCTAAGCACCTGTGGTTTTATAGATAATATTGCTTTAGATGGGTTTGAAAAGGGTATTCAATTCCTACCTGAGTTGACTTAAAATTAGGAGGGAATTGGTGGTATGGGTTTTGTGGGGGGGGGGGACGATTTTGTGAACGTGGTGAGTGAATGAATGATGTCAGGGAACACAGTGCAGCAGAGGAGCATGGGCTTTTGAATGAGGCCAAGATTTGGGCTGAAATCTTGATTCTGCCAAATGTATTCTCTTTGAACCTCACTTTTCTCATTGCAAAATAAGGCTAATCTTGTCTACCTTGCAGAGTTATTGTGAAGGTAAAAAAGATAGTTTCTGGAGCATGCCTGATGCAAGGCTGTGAGGACTGAGGTAATGGTGATAAGGGTAGGAATTTTACTACTGCAGAGGGATTGGTGGGCCCAGAGTGAGGAACACACACTGATTTTCAAGGATACTGGCAGACACAGAAGGTCTTAGACCGTGGAGTGTTGTGATCTGAGCTGCTCATTGCTTTTCTCTTCACATTATAAGGGCTTGGATTCTTGTCTCTCGGTCCAGCTGAATCATGGTTGTTAATGGGGAACCTGGAAAGCCAGCAATCTAGTCACATAATCTCTCATTGTACCCCACAGAACTGAAGTGTGCAGGCAGGAAATTAACCTATTTTTTAGAAAGCAAGAAAAGCCCATAGCTTGTGTGAGCATGTGAGTGTATGTGTCTAAGTTAGAAAGCTGCACAGAACCTCAGAGCCCCTCCTGGAATAGTTTTTACTAATACTAAACCTGACACAAATGAGCTTTACTGACTCTGAAAGGTGAATAACACCAACAGCCAGATACGCTAGGAAGAATAAATAGAGCCCCTCTGGTCTTGGTTTATTGTAAACAGGCCTTGGCTGCAACCAGACTGAGCCGCCTTCCTCTGCCTCCGTTCGTGATATGAGGGTGGGATCCAGCCTCCTCCAGGAAACCAAACCTGGAGCCTCCCGGAAGGGGGATCCCAGCCATGGCACTTCTTCTGAGTGTCTTCCTCCCCTTGGCATCTCACACTGATCTACACTCTGCTCTATTCCCCCGGCAGTGGCCAACTTCCTTGTAGATAATCTCACCTCCTCCAGGAAGCCCTCCCTCATGCAACTATGACCCAGTGAAAATGGCAAGGACTCTTTTTGTCCAAGAGGCCTAGATTTAAAGCACTCATATTAATTTCTCTATCTATAAGAAGAGAATACAAGGCATTTCCTCAAAGAGTTAAACATAGAAACAATTTTACTTCTAAGTATATGCCAAAAAGAATTGAAAACAGAGACTCAAACAAATACGTATACATGCATGTTCATAACAGCAGTTTTTGCAATGGCCAAAAGGTGGAAATAGTCACATCTATGGATGGATGGATAAACAAATTGTGCTATATCCACACAGTAGAATATTATTGAGATATCACTCAGCCATAAAAAGAAATGCAGTACTGATATATGCTGCAGCACAGATGAACCTTGGAAACACTGTATGAAAACATTAAATAAAAACAGCCAGACACCGGGCCGGCCTGGTGGCGCACTGGATAGTGCGCCGCTTGGGAAGCGCGGCGGCGCTCCCGCCCGAGGGTTTGGATCCCACATACAGACCGGTTCCCGCTCGCTGGCTGAGCGAGGCGCGGGAGCAAC
>NW_007726710.1:404409-407298 GCF_000696425.1 Galeopterus variegatus
TCGCTGGCTGAGCGAGGCGCGGGAGCAACACCGAGGCTTGCAATCCCGTTGTCGGTCCCCGGTCCGGTACGGGGGCAACACTGAGGGTTGCGATCCGTTGCCGGACACGGAAAAAAGACAAAAGACAAAAAAAAAACAAAAAAAACCAGCCAGACACCAACCACCCCCAAAAAAATAAAAATAAAAATAAAAGAGCCAGACGTAAAAATTAGTATTTACACAATTCCATTTATGTGAACTATCCAGAACAGGTAAATCCATAGAGACAGACTACAGATTGGTGTTTGCCAGGTTCTAAAAGGGAGAGGAAAATGAAAACACCTGCTTGATGGCTTCCTTTTAGGGTGATGGGAATATTTTAGAACTATGTGGAGATGGTGACTACACAACATGGCATATGTACTAAAAGCCTCTGAATTGTTCACTTTAAAATGGTTAATTTTGTTTTGTGAGTTTTACTAAAATTTTTTAAAAAGGAAATAGGAATAGCTATCCATTTAACGTGGTTGGGTGAGAATGGCGATCTAATGCGAGTAGAACCCGGAATGCACCTCATGGCTTAACAACTGTCACACAGTACATGCTACTTCCCTCCCTCTTCCCAGCCTTAATCTTTTCACAGCTTGCAAGGATCCTATCCCTGGGGTCCCTTAGCATAGTTGAGTTGTCCTTAATTTTTAAAGGACCATATTAATTGCTTAGGGAAATTAACTGTTTAAAAAAATAAAATAAAACAGGAAATGTACAAAATGTCTCACTTCCTAGCCTTGTTTCTGCCCCTGCTATACCTGTTTGGTTTACTTCTGGGATCTTATTCTCAGTCCATTTTTAAACTCTGTCTTGGGGCATTCCACTCCTGCACCAATAGGCTGCTTTCTAACCTGGGTTTTTCCATTTCTTGTTCTGGGCCAGATCTGTGTCAGTGGTGTATTATTACCACTCACGACACAGAAGTTGTCTTTCTGATATCTTGAGATCCATGGACAAAATAATAACAACAACAAAGAGCTGCTGATGTTTATCGGGAATTTACATTGTTTTGAGAACTGTGATGAGTTTTTATGGGTATTTTCAATCCTCTCAAGAACCTAATAAGTGTAATATGCCAAAAGTGATGAGATGTGCCATCAGCTAAGATGCAGACCACAGGAAGAGAATTGCAAAGAGCAGCAAGTCTTAGGAACAGATCTTTGTTATGCCCCACACTGCTATTCTTTAGCTTTCTCTGATCACTATTTGATATCACACACATGTGTGCACACTCAGTATTAGTTATTGCTGGGCAACAAAATATCCAAAAATGTAGTGATTTAAACAACAAAGAAAATTTAAGTTCTGGAGTCAGGGTTCTGAAAGAGGCTTAGCTGCTCAGGGTCTCCCATGAGGTTGTTGCAGTCAAGATGTTGGCCAGGGCTGCAGTCATCTGAAGGCCTGAGTGGGGCTGGAGGATTCACATCCGAGATGGCACACCCACGTGGCTGTTGGCTGGAGGCCTCAGTTCCTATCCACATGAGCTGCTACACATGGTAGTTAATGTCTTCCAGAGCAAAGCAATCCAAGAGTTGGAGAGTGATCAGGAAGCCACAGAGGTTTTTAATTTTCTTTTAAAACTTACACTCCTAAGTCATATGCCATTACTTTTGCTTTAGTTTATTCATTAGAAGTGAGAGACATAAAAAAATTTGTGGGTATAATCTTAAAACTAATACATATGAGTATGTGTATGTATACTGTGTATATACATATGTGTGTGTGTGTGTGTGTATGCCAGTGCCCAACTCAATAAGTATTTATGAATGGAATAATTCATGCAGAAGTTTTATCCTATGACATTTAATATATGCCAGTGCCCAGCTCAATAAGTATTTATGAATGGAATAATTCATGCAGAAGTTTTATCCTATGACATTTAATATATTGCAAACATGGTTCCCTGGTATTAAGAAATAAATATATCAAAAACTTTGCAGTCAGGCTGGCTTGGGTTTGAATCCCAGATCTGTCTGTCCAAACTTGAGCAAATCATTTAACTACTCTGAAGCTCAGTTTCAGAATTTGTAAAAAGAGAATAATAGTACCTGTGTCCCAGAGTTGCTACAAGGATTAAAAAAAATGTAATATATGCACAGGACTTAGTCCACTGCCTGGCACAGGTAATTATTTTTTAAATGTTGTTTATTGTCAATATCATGCAATCTTGAATGGAGTGGCCTTTCATGTGCTTTCCTGTATTTTTTGCTGCCATTTCCCCTTGGCTCGTGGTTGAGGTTTTAAGGATTCAGACATCCAGAGATGAGCTATCATACGGGCCTTACAGTGCAAAAGGGGATGTACTTTCTGTAAGGCCCCATAGAAGACCCCAAAGGAGGCACTCCCTAAAACATGGCGCTTTTCTCTTCTGGGTCCTAACAATCTCACTGGTGCCAAGGTGCAGCCTATCAGAAATCATTACCCGCCCCTGGCCAATCAACTACTGCCCTGTGTACTAACCACACTCTCCCGGAACCCGGCTCTATATAAATGTATGCTTCTCCCCCGAATAAAGCAGAATTTCTCTGGTGAACCGTTAGCTCGGGTCCTGTCATCCTTTCATTGGTGCCAAAACCCGGGAGGAGCTCACCCCTTACCCGAGGGGACTCCTTCTTGGACCTCCTTCACTCTCTCAGAGGTTCCCACTGCTGATGCTTTGCCCTCGTCCGTTTTCTCCAGCACTGGCTCTCCGCACCCACCACCGGCTCACCTAAATGTAAATCTCTCTCCGGGGGCGCCATCTTAGGCTGGGCTACCATAATCATCTGGTATCCCTCTGACGCCCAGCCCTAAGACAAAGAATACACCCCACCACGGCCTTCAGGGCACTGGGCAGACCCCTAGGTATTCTCTCGTCAC
>NW_007726710.1:408298-409132 GCF_000696425.1 Galeopterus variegatus
GTGCAGCCTATCAGAAATCATTACCCGCCCCCGGCCAATCAACTACTGCCCCGTGTACTAACCACCCTCTCCCGGAACCCGGCTCTATATAAATGTATGCTTCTCCCCCGAATAAAGCGGAACTTCTCCGGTGTACTGTCAGCTCAAGTCCTGTCGTCCTTTCATTGGTGCCGAAACCCGGGAGGAGCTCACCCCTTACCCGAGGGGACTCCTTCTCGGACCTCCTTCACTCTCTCAGCGGTTCCCACTGCTGATGCTTTGCCCTCATCCGTTTTCTCCAGCGCTGGCTCTCCGCACCCACCACCGGCTCACCTAAATGTAAATCTCTCTCCGGGGGCACCATCTTAGGCTGGGCTACCATAATCGTCTGGTATCCCTCTGACGCCCAGCCCTAAGACAAAGAATACACCCCACCACGACCTTCAGGGCACTGGGCAGACCCCTAGGTATTCTCTCGTCACNTGGAAGGCACACTAAACCCCGATATTCTTCGAGATTTATTCAACCTCTGCTAGCACCACAGAAAATGGAAGGAGATTTCCTACGTTGAGGCTTTCCACCTACTTGCCCAAAATCCCTCTCTCTGTCTCACCTGTTCTCCCTCCCAGGTTCTCCTTGCTTCCAAACCCCCTCTAACCTCCTCCGTACAGACCCCCTCCTCCTGTAGTTCCATTCCCTGAACCCCCGCAGCGGATCACTCCGCCACCATTCTGCTCCACCTAACCTTTCCGCTCTCCCTCCTTCCCCCTCCCCCTCTGCCTCTTTCAGCCCCCTTTGAATGGACCCTATGGGACTCCTCTTTTCCACTGTGAGATCTACAGGGAAGCCAGTAGA
>NW_007726710.1:411086-444461 GCF_000696425.1 Galeopterus variegatus
TCTTCCAGGTCCTAACAATCTCACCAGCGCCAAGGTGCAGCCTATCAGAAATCATTACCCACCCCTGGCCAATCAACTACCACCCCATGTACTAACCATCCTCTCCCGGAACCATGCTCTATATAAATGTATGCTTCTCCCCCGAATAAAGCGGAACTTCTCTGGTGAACCATCAGCTCAGGTCCCGTCTGTTTCTTTCACTTTCTGTTCTAGTAAAAGCACAGGATAACTGCCTGTTTTCTATTTGTTGTATAAGAGCCCAGAAGGCAAGGAGCTTGATGCCAGCCATCATGCTGACTGCAGACATGATTGTTTTTTTTATTGCAAGAATTAACTCTTCTTCCCATAGATACCTGATTACAATAACTAATTAGACAAAAATTCTTCCCCAAACTGGCTTGAATTACACCTCTAATGTAACAAACCTTATTCAATGTGTATATGACTTTTTCCTCCATTCTTTCTCTTTACAGGAATCAATAAGTTGTTTAGACGCCTTTAATAGGAAATGAATAAAAGTGGGTTTTGCTCCTTTATGAAAGTAACTTAATTATTTTATCTTTAAAAAAACCCATTTCTTACATCTCCCAGTCAGTTGGTATTTTCAGGAAAATTTAGCCAGGCTTATTTCCATGATTAAGTGAGAACAATTAATAGTCTTGCCAGCAATTATAATTAGATTTCACTGTAAATAAGAGGAACTTGCTCTCGTGGGGTATATTCTGGGTGCCATATGTCACCGAGCAAGGACAATTTTTTTTTCTTATCTTGCCTTGTGCCACATCTAATGTTCATGTTTCCTCTGCTCTTTCATGACATTCAAAGTGCATCTAGAATACTAAGATCCTTTCAGAAAATAATTATTTTGAGGCACCACATGAATAATAGGTCAGTGAGAAAAGGGAATACAATGTTCTGGGACTTTTTAACCCCCACAGCATCAGATTGCATGAATTTTTCTTTTATATTTGTCAAAGTAGTCTTTGTTCCAGGCCCATCCTCTTAGGGAGAAGCTTGTTCTGGTGCTTATGTGGATGAAAAGCACCATATAAATTCCAGGTGGCACTGTTAGTTGAGGTGGAATGGCAGAATAAGAGGTTGGAACCCACTGTAATGGCCTCTGGTTCTTCTCTATCTCTCATAACCATGGCACTGAGGGTCCTGAGTTATATTATTCAGGGTGGATCATTAAGGCAGGAAATTGGTGGAGACAGTGTTGGCTGTATAGCGTCCCTCTGAGCATGAGCATGGATCTCAGGGCAAACATCCTGGACCAAACATATGCTAAATACCTCTATGACGCAGACTTCTTCAAATTCCCTCCTGCCAGCCCTGCTCCACTCCCAACATAACTCCTAGCATAACCATATCTATGATGGGGCACAAGGTGTGTGGGGGGAGGTGGAAGAAAACTTAAACACAACAGATAACGTGCAGCTGCGAATTTATGTCGTTGTCAGTCATTGATTCAAAATATGTTGAACACTTACTATTGTCGGGGTAGAAAAACTCAACCTCCATCCTCTTAGGGTCTCAGCTGGGTCCAAGAATTAAACGGACATAGGATAGATTCACAGAAGAAAAGCATAATACAAGTTTTACATGGCATGGGAACCATTGTAAAAAAAAAAAATGAAGATCTGAAGAACCAGTTAGTCATTTGTTTACATACTGGTTTGGACAAAGAATAGGTATGAAGGGGCAACTAAATTATGTGGGGAAACTTAAAAGATAAGATTTATGCTAATAAGATCTGTACAGTATTGTTTCAGTCTCAACTTCTCATTCTTGGAGATAAGAATGTTGCCTTTTCTTTTAGCATAAGGAGAGTGCCTTTCACATGGGAATTTCATCTTCTGCTTTTAAGAAACAGCATGGAGGTCAAAGTGATCTTCTTGCACGTGCTGCTCTTCAAATGCCTTTTACTTAAATAGTTAATATGCAGAGAGATATGTTTTTAATTCCCTTACCATGAGTATTTGCCAGGTGTTGTTCAAGGTGCTGAGAGCTTTGTATCAAGAAAGCAAAAATTCCAAACGGGTCATGACCACACACGTGGGAACTTTGGACCAAACTTCAAAAAAACCAAGTTCTGTATTTAAATACCAAATAGGAATGAAACAGAATTTTAAACTTTCCACATAACCCATGTTACAGTTGTAACTGAGTTCAAGGACTGGAGATAGGCTTTTAAAAATTATTTTTATATTATGAAATATTTGGAATATAAAAAAACACATGAAGAACAATTTAGTGAACATGCAGGTACTTATGACATAGCTTAAGAAATAAAACACTATAAATACAGGTGAAACCCTGTGTGTCTCTCCACCGTTCTATCACAGCTTCTCAACCCACAGAAATGCTATATTGATTTCTATGTTGTTATTTTTAGAGGCATTAAGATAGGAGCTGCTGTTTCCATGAGTTCTGGTATCAGGACACACCTCTGGGTTTCAACCCACTGCTAAGGTCTCAGGCCCTTCCTCTAGGTACTCCCCTAGGGAAGAGTTACTGTTGCAGGTTGGACCTATTTTTGGCGTGAACACAGGGAAATTGAGACCTCAGGGGGTTGACTTAATGCAAATCCAGTGGCTGGGCATGCTCAGTGGGGAGGGATTATATAACCGTAGGAACCCAGCATGCTTAGTAGAGGGGAGTTTATCCTTTGATGGGCTAGAGGTGCTGGAGAGCACTGAATAGTGTAGTTGTTTTCCAGTGGATCTGTTGGAATTCAATGAACAGGCTCTAAAAAGACACCAACTGTGCATGTGTAAGACTATGTTGCATAACTGGGAACCACCTCCTTAGTTAAATATTCATTAGATATCATGAATATGTATTAGATAGTGAAACTATAAAAGTCGAATCCTTGTAGGAGGCGGGGCCGCTGCTGCTAGTTCACTCTACAGCCAGTCCACACTTCGCGTCTGGTGTGTATTTCTTTTTGTATCCAACTTGCCCTTAGCAGGCTGCTGTGCTCTCTGGGGCAGCCTGCTCTTTGTCTGTAAATGTGTATTTCTTACTTTTGCTGCAGGCGGTTGCTTGCTTTCCTGGAGCCCACCTGCACCTTGTTGGGAGAGGTGTGTATACTTTACTTTTGTGTTAAACTTATTTCTACGGGGCTGCTGCTCACTCTCCTGAGCCACCAACACTTCATACTAAACGTTACGTGTGCATTTCTTACTTTTGTATTAAACTTGGTGCAGAACTTGCTCAGTCTCTGGAGCCTATATTTCTTAACTGTTACATTAAACTCGTTTTCACTTTGTACTGTGACTCTGTCCTTGAATTCTTTCCTGTGGCGGAGTCAAGAACCTGCCAGAGGACGGGATGGGTCGAGGACAGCTGTCGGGCCTTCCTAGACCCTTTGTTCCAATATCAGCATGTTTGCTTAATCGTACTCTAATTCGATATGGTGGGGATGAAAGAAAAGCCATTTTGTAAAAATGTTAAAACTGTTCAGACTTGGCACATTTCATCCATTAATTTGACAAATATTGATTAAGAATCCACAATGTGTCTATTTGAACAAACAAGTCTATGTTGAAGAATTCTAGCAAAAACCCAGATTTAAATGTCATGGAAGATATTTCCTCTCTCTTGTCTCTGCTTTTCTCTGTGTGTTTGTTTGATTGTTATTGCTGTGCGTGCAGGCTTTCTCCAAAACAAAGGTATTCTCAGGGCTACCAGACTTAGGAAAAAAAAAATCACCACATATATAATATGTTTTATATATTATGTATTATGTGTGTGTATGACATTCAGTTAAATTTGAATTTTAGATAATAAAGATTTTTTAGTGCAAATCCTATGCAATATTTGGACATACTTACACCAAAAAATTCTTTATTGTTTATCAGAAATTTAAATTTAAATGGAAATCCTATATTAAACTGAATATAAATTTAACTTCTAAACCCTGAATATCTTCTACAAATGCATGTTTCAAGCCCAGTCCCATGAAGAGGTAAGCCACCTGCTCCTTTGAGTTCCTGGGAGGGAAAGGACTCTGACTGGTACAGCTCAGGTCAGGTGACTTGGTAGGCTGAGTCATGTTGATTAAGCAGAGCTGCTAGAAGACGACCTCTGTGCAGGGCAGAAAATAAAGAAGGTGAGTTGGGAAGACACAACATGTCCACTCCAGAAAATCTGTATTTACTTCACCTTAGAGTGGAGCTTGCTCTCGTGGGTTGCTTCTCCTCTCGTTTCTCTTTGAGGTGAGGTAAAGAGGCAGGTAAGAGTGCAGACCCTCAAGTCCCACTTCCAGGAGTGATTCCCCCCTCTACTGCTTATCATGGTTATGATTTTGTGTAAGTTACTTAATATCCATGTCCTCATCTATAAAAATGAGGTTGATGATAACAGTAACTACTTCATAGGATTACTGTGAACAATAAACTGAAATATATAAAGTGCTTACAACTGTGCTTGTAACATATTAAAATTACACAACTGTTTATTTTTTTTCTCCTGAGATAAGTATGTGCCCAGTGGCTTTCAGAAGGATGTCCAGGAAGAGAGGTAAGAAACCGTTGCAGCTAACTCAATCAGTTTCTGAAACCAGTGCATACCAACCTTAGGGTTTACTCTTCAAGATCTTCTAGTTCAGAAGTCTACTAATATTTCTGTAAAGAGCCAGATAGCAAATATTTTAGAACTCATGGGTCCTATGATCTTTGTCACAATGACCCAACTGTGTGCTGTTTGTTGTAGGATAAAAGCAGCCATTGATAATTTCTGGGCAAATGGATGTGTGTGTGCCAATAAAACTTTATTTACAAAAATGGGCAGTGGGCCAGATTTGGTCAGTGGACCATAGTTTGTTGATTTGTAAACCTTCCAGTGTCACTTTCTTCCTCACATTTTTTTTTTCAGATGAAGCCAATATAAACTATTCCTCCTATCCACACTCTCAGTCGTGGATTTCATGGGCATTCAGTGATGATTACTTAGAACGTTTGCTGGAAAGCAGGTTTGAAATGTCAAGAGCCTTAAAACTGTTCAGACGTGCCACATTTCATCCATTAATTTGACAAATATTGATTAAGAATCCACAATATGGGGCCGGCCCCGTGGCTCACTCGGGAAAGTGTGGCGCTGGTAGTGCCGAGGCCGTGGGTTCGGATCCTATATGGGGATGGCCGGTGTGCTCACTGGCTGAGCGTGCTGCGGACCACACCATGCCAAGGGTTGTGATCCCCTTACCAGTCAAAAAAAAAAAAAAAAAAAAGGATTCACAATATGTTAGGCACCCTCTGGCCACTGTCTCTCTTAGAGAGATCATCAGAGAACCAGATGAAGAAACAGAAAATAAAATATTTTCATCACAGTGTAATTTATAATAGCAAATAATTGAACAAAGACAATAATAGGAAAAAAAACTCCTTAAAATCCAACCTAAATGTTAATAATGGTGAGGTAAATTGTGGTACAATCATAAAATGGAATATTATGCAGTCATTAACAGATTCCCATTCTTCATAATAATGCAGATGTTCTTTTATTAGTTTTCAAGTTCTGAGATCAGCTTATAGAGAAAGCATTAATGTCTTAATGATATACTCAAGAAGGAATATAAACATCAAAACTGATGAATTAAAAGAAAAACTATAGTTAATAGAAGTTGAGAAGTGTCAGGGAAGACAAGATGAGGATATTACTAAATGTTGAATTTAAAAATCATTGTACTTCATAGAAAGAGAAAAGTGAGGTTTAAGTATGTTATAATTATAATGGTAACCAGGAAAGAAATTAAAAAAATAAAAGTATAACTATTAGAAGAAGAAGCAGGAGGAAGGATGTGTTTGGAGGTGGTGGTAGCAATGAACTCAGCTCCCATCCTTTATGGCGGGAAATCAACAGGTAATTCCTGAAGTAGAGAAATCTACAAATCACACATTATTTAGCCATGAGAACATAACAGAAGAACTTTCAATGTAAATAGTTAAAAGTGATTCCCAAGGAGATATGAATAGGTTGGAGGTGGGTGGGTAGAAATAAGGCAGGGGACTGTTCCATTTCATTATTGGAAAGGAAACATTGTTTATGAATAGTCTGTAATAACATAGAGAAATATTTCTAATTTAAGTGGGAAGGCTGGTAACAAATTGTATACACAGTGTTCACAAGTATATAAAAATGAAAAAGAAAACAAACAAAAAGCTATGCATGGAAAAGGCCTAGAAGGAAACATGCCAAGTTATCTACAACTCTCTGGGTGATGGGAAAGAGGATCATTTTATTTTTGTCACAACGTTCTTCATTTCCGTATTTTCCCAATTTTCTATAGCAAGTATGCACAGTTTTTATAATGCCAAAATAAACTATATATTTAAAGACTTGAATGGAAGCCCTTTGGTGCAGTTTGCCACCTCCTCTCTGTGGGGTGGCTATCAAAGAGGAAGGTTTGGCTGGGAGTTAGAGGTCGTGAGATTTTGCTTTAGCTCTGCTAACCACACACTTCATTCTTTGGGCAGGTCTCCAGCCTCTCTTTTTCTACTGCAAAGAGAAGGCTCGAACTAGATTATCTCCAAGATCTCTTCTTTCTCTGGCATTTTAGGATTAATTCTAGCACAATTCACTATGCACTGAGAGCAACTCCTTATTCTTTAATTTTTATTTTATTTTTTAACAGTTTTATTGGAGCATAATTAAAATGCAAAAATTTGCACATACTTAATGCATACAATTTTATAAGTTTGGGCATATGCATATACCTGTGAAACTATCACCTCTATCAAGGTAATAGACATACCCATCACCTCCAAAAGTTTCCTCATGGAAACTTTTTGTGTGTGTGTGCATGTGTGTGTGTTAGGAATACATATGTGTGAAACCTAAAATACTCAAACTCAAAGTAGAGAATAGAATGGTGGTTACCAAGAGCTGATGGGAGGGGGAAATGGACAGTTGTTCTATGTGTATAAATGGGTATATAATGGGTTATGAAAGATGAATATGTTCTAGAGATCTGCTGTACAACATAGTGCCTGTAGTTAACAACACTGTATTGGGTACTTAAACATTTGTTAAAAAGAGTAGATATCTTGTTATGTGTTCTTACCACAACTTCGTATTCTTGCTCTTTGTCATCTACAACAGCATCCCAGCCCCCTTGGTTCCCTTGAAATGATCCGTGTATGCACCCTTGTCGAATAGGACCTGTTGTTGGAGTCACAGATGCAAAGGAGAGAGAATGTGCCTTGGAGTCAGGGAGACTCTGCTATGTATTAGTTGTGTGCCCTGGGGCAAATCATCTCTAGCATAGCTCCTGTAATGGTACACCTGGTGCATAATGATTTGTAAAGAAGAAACCTGTCCGAACCTATCCCTTTGTTTTTAAAGGGAGAGGGTAATAGTCATCCCTACTCTCCAGAGTTATTGTGAGGACGAGAAACGAGAGAGATTGTATGTTATGGGACATAGCATAGTATATGGCACAGGGCAGGTGCTTGATAAATGGAAATTGTTACAATAGGAGCCAACTTTTACTGTGTTTATAAAACCTAGCACTACTTCATATTCATTATCTCGTTTAAACTTACCATAGTCCTTGCAATCAGAGAGGTATTTCTATCAGGTTTGGAATGTAACATAGAGTTGTGGGTGAAATCATGGACTCTGCTACTGTCTAGCTGTGTAATTGGGCAAGTTATGTAAACTCTTAAAGCCTCCTTTTCCTCATTTGTAAAATGTGAATGTTAGTAGGACATCATCCTCAAAGATGGTTGTGAGGACTAAATTATAGTTTGTAAACTGCATGGTGTAGTGCCTGGTACCTAATATGGTTAGCTATTATAATTTTTGTTTTACAGATGAGGTCTCTGATAGTGATTGGATAACTTTCCTGTGGAAGAAAGTCACACATTTAGAAGTAAAGACACAAACCCAGGCAGTTAAGATGGCAGCACTTTCTTTCCTAATCATTATGCTATTTACCCTCTTCTTGGTCAATTATTGAGCATGAGTGAATATTGATAAAAATGCCCAGGTAAAATGCATGCCCACTAAATATTGCATCTGTAGGACAGAGTAAATAAAATCTGATATAAAGTGTCATAACAACAACAAAAATAATCAAGAGAGCTTCAAATGCCCAATTTTGTGGTCAAGCTGAAGATGAGAGATGACATTTGGAACAGGATTATCACTAGGCCAGTAGAGCCTGGGCATGGAGCACTGACCCACCATTGAGTCCTGGTTGCCACCCTTAGTTTGTGTGGCTTGTTGGTAGGCTAGGAAGCAGCAATGGGAAGAAGTCAGTGGCTTTGTATTGCAAATCATGGAGCAGAGAAGGAACATGATGGCAAAAAGTTCCCTGAAACCACAGAGAGAGAACCTGTCCAAAGTGATTTATTGCCACCAGAGTTTCATCATTTCTTCCTGTCTAGGGGATTCTGTTTGTAGGTTTTTGTAGACCTGCTTCCCCAGGAAGGGAGCCCAGAGTGTGACCTCTCCTTGTTCTTTACAAGGTCTCAGTGCTCATATACATCTTCAGGTCAGATTCAGACTCATGAGGGATCGACTTTGAGCCCACACTAGCCGAGTGCTAATGATGTGCTAGGAGCCGGCTATAAAAATAGAAATAATTCCTGATATTTTAAGCCCTTACCATCCAGGGATATCACTGAATCTAAGACGACATCAGTAACTTACACTTTTTTTTTTTTAGGGTATTCTTTTTTTTAAAATTTTTATTTTGTCAATATACAATGTAGTTGATTATTATGTCCCATCACCGAAATCTCCCTCCGTCCTCCCTCTCCCCCCTCCCACCCAAGTGTGTCCTCTCCATTTGCTTGTTGTAAGAACTTCAAAAAAAATTGTGGTTGTTATATCTTCCTCTTCCCCCCCCCTGGTTTTTTTTTGTTTGTTTGTTTGTTTGTTGTGTGTGTGTGCCTCTCCATTTGCTTGTTGTAAGAACTTCAAAAAAAAATTGTGGTTGTTATATCTTCCTCTTCCCCCCCCCCTGGTTTTTTTGTTTGTTTGTTTGTTTGTTTGTTTGTTTGTTGTGTGTGTGAGAGAGAGAGTGTGTGTGTGTGTGACACTTTTATTTCATGCAACAATAAGAGTAAAACTACATCCAGTAATCTATGATATGCATCAGTTGTGAGCCGCATTCCCATTTCAGAGATGATAAAACGTGGAAAACGTGCACCTGAGGAACAATGAAATACACTGTTAGCTCTTGTGGTCCTCCTATCAGCCCCATCAAGCAGGCGTTAATATTCACCCCCTTCTAGAAAAGGAAACTCGTTCAGGGACGTTAAATAACTCATTCAAAGTTATACACAGGAAGCGAGAGCCGAAGTTTAAACCTAGGCAGCCCGATGCAAGCCCACGCACCTCTCAACCTCGGCACTGTTGACGTTCTGTTGGTTCTTTGTGGGGGATTTTCCTGTGCATTGTAGGGTGTTAAACAACATCTCTGTCCTCTTTTTATAGATGCCAGTAGCAAATATCCCTCCCTCTGGTTATGAAAACCAAAAATTCCTCCAGATATTTCCCAGTGTCCCCTGGAGGGCAATCTTGCCCTCAGTTAAGAACCACTATGCTAGATCGATATAAGCTCCATGAAAACCTGGCTGTGTCTGATTCTTCTTTACATTCTCAGAGCCTAGAAAAGTACTGGGCACATAGAACGTGCTTAATATTGGCAAAATGATCAGATAAACCCAGATCATGCCAATCTTGTGCAAAACAAAAACAAAAAAACAAACAAAAAAACAGCAACAACACACACATGCACACAAACACACACACACACAAAAGCAAACAAAAAAGCACTTCTAGAATCCTTGTTACTTCTTAAATCAAGTCTAAATTCCTTAGCTGACACTCTATGCTGTGTGCCCAACTCTACTTTCAGTCTTTGTTTTTAAAGATAATTTATTTATACATATATGGGGGGTACAAGATTGACTTTCTTATATTTTATTTTTCTTTTCTTTTTTTCTTTTTATTTTTTAAATTTTATTTTATTTTGTCAATATATAATGTGGTTGATTATTGTGGCCCATTACCAAAAACTCGCTCCCTCCTCCCTCTCCCCCTCCCTCCCAACAATGCCCTTTCTGTTCACTTGTTGTATCAACTTCAAGGAATTTTAATTGTTGTGTCTTCTTCCCTCCCCCCGGTTTTTTTAAATGTATTTATTTATTTATTTTTAGTTCCCACAAATAAGTGAGAACATGTGGTATTTCTCTTTCTGTGCCTGACTCATTTCACTTAATATAATTCTCTCTAGGTCCATCCATGTCGTTGCAAATGGCAGTATTTCATTCTTTTTTATAGCAGAGTAGTATTCCATTGTGTAGATATACCACATTTTCTGTAGTCAATCCTCTGATGATGGATATTTGGGCTGGTTCCAACTCTTGGCTATTGTAAATCGTGCTGCAATGAACATTGGGAAACAGGTATACCTTTGACTTGATGATTTCCATTCCTCTGGGTATATTCCCAGCAGTGGGATAGCTGGGTCATATGGTAGATCTATCCGCACTTGTTTGAGGAACCTCCATACCATTTTCCATAGAAGCTGCACCATTTTGCAGTCCCACCAACAATGTATGAGAGTTCCTTTTTCTCCACAACCTTGCCAGCATTTATCATTCTCAGTCTTTTGGATACTAGCCATCCTAACTAGGGTAAGATGGTATCTCAGTGTGGTTTTGATTTGCATTTCCCGGATGCTGAGTGATGTTGAGCATTTTTTCATGTGTCTGTTGGCCATTCGTATAATCTTCCTTTGAGAAATGCCTAATCAGCTCCTTTGCACATTTTTAAATTGGGTTATTTGTTTTTTTGCTGTAAACTTGTTTTAGTTACTTGTATATTCTGGATATTAATCCTTTGTCAGATGTATATTTTGCAAATATTTTCTCCCACTCTGTTAGTTGTCTTTTCACTCTGTTAATTGTTTCTTTTGCTGTGCAGAAGCTCTTTAGTTTGATATAATCCCATTTGTTTATTTTTCCTTTGGTTGCCCGTGCTTTTGGGGTCGTATTCATGAAGTCTGTGCCCAGTCCTACTTGCTGAAGTGTTTCTCCTATGTTTTCTTTAAAAAGCTTTATTGTTTCAGGGTGTATATTTAATTCTTTAATCCATTTGGGTTGATTTTAGTATATGGTGAGATCTGATCTTTGACAAAGGCACCAAGCTTATACACTGGGGAAGAGACTGCCTCTTCAGCAAATGGTGCAGTGATAACTGGATATCCATATGCAGGAGAATGAAACTAGACCCGAGGTTGACTTTCAATAGTTGTATACAATGTGTGATGGTCAGATCAGTGTAGTTAGCTTATTCATCATTACGATATGTAATCATTCTTTGTGTCTGTTAAACAATTTCTCATTAACCCCCTCTCATTCTCCCTCCCCTCACCTTTTCCACCTCTAGTAAATAAAGCTCTTTTCTCTCCTTCTAAAAGTTCAGCATGTTATTGTGATTGTTTCTTTCCTTCTCTCTCTCTCTCTCTCTCTCTCTCTCTCTCTCTCTCTCTCTCTCTCTCTATTGTTTATTCATTTATTTATGGATTCAGCTCCCCCTTATGAGTGAGGACGTGGTATTTCTCTTTCTGCACTTGGGTTGTTTCACCTAGCATAATTTTCTCCAGGCTCATTCATGTTGCTACGAATGGCAAAATTTCATTCTTTTCTGTGGCTGAGTAGTATTCCCTGGTGTATATATACTATTCCCTGGTGTATATATATTTTCCTTATCCAGTCAACCATCGATGGACATTATGTTGGTTCCACAGCCTGGCTATTGTAAATAGAGCTGCGATGAACATGGGAGTGCAGATATATCTTTGACATGATGATTTCCATTCCTCTGGATATATACTCAGCAGTGGGATTGCTGGATCATATGGTAGTTCTATCTGTAGTTGTCTGAGGAACCTCCATACTGTTCTCCATAATGGCTGTACTAATTTACAGTCCCACCAACAGTGCAGAAATGTTCCCATTTGGACTCAGTGGTCCCCACGGACTCATTTCACCATTTATTTTTGCAAAACAAACTCAACTGCTTGGTGAGAAAGCTCTGCAGTCAGCTGCATTTCTCCTGCCCTAAGAGACCCGTCGGGAGAACTCTCAAACAAATATTTTAGTCGTCAAAGTGACACTACGAAGTAAGCCCTGCATGAATAAGAGATGATAACGCTTTATCGCACAAGAATAAAGCTGACTCTTTTCCTTGCCTGACACAGATTTGAAATGGCACAGCTGAGGCTGTGGTTGGAAAAATCCCAACTTCAAGTGAGCCTCACTGCCTTTTGTCTCTCCCTCCCCACCATCCTGGGATGGGAGTGTGTGTGGGGAGTTCGGGGATGACTCGGGATCTGATTTAATCCTTCATATCCATCCATGATGTGCAAGTCTGAGTTTGCAGAAGGAGACCCGGGAATGATTTCTCATCGATGGCTCTTTCCAGGTCCTTCTGGGTCCCACAGAAGGGCTTCCAGGGGCTGCAGTGCAGAGATGTGCACAGAGCTGCTAAAAAATGGGGCCAAGGAACAGAACGCATATGGCTTTTCCAGCAGGAATGGTTCTTGTTTAAACTTTGGTTTTACATTTGTTTTGATATTTGAATTTGAAGCAAGGCCAGGAAAGAGGAAAATCTGCAATTATAATTGTTTCTTATCCTGTTCAGTAGAAGCTTGAAAATGAAATGTTAGGTTAGAAAGTTGGACAAAACAGCAATGGGCTCAGAGGTCAAGAGACCCAGATTCCAATTCAGGGAACTCACTTTGTAGCTGGGTGACTGTTGAGCAAGTTGTCTCACATTCTGAGCCTTGGTTTCCTTCTCCGTAATAATAATACCAAACTCTTTGGGTTGCTGGGGAGGCTTAAAAGAGATGCCAAGTGCTTAGCACTGTACCAAGAGCCACACATAAAGGGAAGATGCTGTTCTCATTTTGTTGTTGTTGTTGTTGTTATAGTTGCTGATGCATACAACCTCCTGTGGAGATAGTGGGGTCGTCTCTGGAGAACAGCTTCTTCTGAAGACCACGTCTTACTGCTGGAACATGCACAGCAGTGCCAAATCTGAAGTTGATGACTCCTTATGCTTGGTTTGTGCAGAGAGGCTGACAAGCTGGGTGGGATAGGGTTGGGAGTAAGGCTATTATTTGGCAAATGCACTGAAAATTTCCACTTATAGCTGGACTAGCTATGGACTCATTCTGTGGCTACCCCTTTCTGGGCTTCCATTTTTACCATTTGTGCAATGAGGAGGTAGAATTTGAATATCTCTAAACCATCTTTACTCTTCGATCCTCTGGTCTGGTGCTGAAACTCTCTGTAATGATGAAAAAATGTCACCCAATATGGTAGTCATTAGCCAGATGGAGGTATTGAGCACTTGGAATTTGGCTAGCACAACCAAGGAACTTAGTTTTCAACTTTATTAACTTTAATCAATTTAAATTCAAATGTAAATAGCCCACATGGCTAGTAGTGATCATTTTAGACAGCACAGCTCCAGGATTCTGGGAATACACAGTGAAGATTCTAATTGGAACCACAATCCCCAGATTGTGACCAGCTTCACCCATCTATAGGTGACATTAGGAGAGTGTGTCAAAAACAACTGTAACACCAGCAGAATCTAATATCTGTGAGGTCAAGGATCCTGTCTCTCTCATTATGGCTTTCTCTTCAGAGTCTTACACAGAATGAGGGCACTTAAAAAGTTTGTGAAAAAAATGCAATTAAAAGATAAAACCAAAAAATATAAACTCTATTCTCAATATAAGCTCCATCAAGTTAAGACACTTTCGTAAGTGATGATACCAGCCATTTGGTCCATCACTAAAGAACTGAGGGTCCCGGGAATTTAACCATGCCAGCAGTCTTTTTTACATTATTAACTGAAGAAAAATGGGTGTCCTTTAAAGATTTTTTTTAACATTAGGAAACTAAAAGAAGTCAGAAGCAACCAAATCAGGACGATAAGGTGGATTCCTACTGATTTCCCATTGAAACACTCACAAGATTGCCCTTGTTTGATGAGAGAAATGAGCAGGAGTATTGTCATGGCAGAGAAGGACTCTCTGGTAAAGCTTTCCTGGGTGTTTTTTGCTAAAGCTTTGGATAACTTTCAAAACACTTTCATGACAAACAGATATTATTGTTTTTTTGGCTTTCTAGAAAGTCAACAAGCAAAATGCCTTGAGCATTCCCAAAAGACCTTTGCTCTTGATGGGTCCACTTTTGCTTTGACTGGACCACTTCCACCTCTATGCAGCCATGGCTTTGACAGTGCTTTGTCTTCAGGATTGTACTGGTAAAGCCATGTTTCATCTGCTACAATTCTTCAAAGAAATGCTTCAGGATCTTAATTCCACTTTTTAAGAATGTCCATTGAAAGCTCTCCTCTTGTCAGCAGCTGATCTGGATGCAATAGTTCTGGTACCAATTGAGCAGAAAGTTCACTCAACTGTAGTTTTTCAGTCAGAATCATGTAAACAGACAGAACCAGTTGAGGTATCTATGGTGCTGGCTATTGTTTCCGCTGTGAATTGTTGGGCCTCTTTAATTAGGGCATGAAAAAGGTTAATTATTTTTTTTGCAAATGGATGTGGATGGCCTGCTGCTGTGGTCTTCATATTCAACATCATCTCATCCTTTCCTAAAACGAATTATCCACTTGTAAACTGCTGATTTCTTTGGGACATTGTCCCCCAAAACTTTTCATAAAGCATCAATGATTTCATCATTCTTCCACCCAAGTTTCACTACAAATTTGAAGTCTGTTTTAGCGTCAATTTTAGCAGAATTCATATTGCTCTGATGAGGGCTCTTTTCAGACTAATGTCTTATCCTTCTTAGTGCCTCAAATTAGATCTCTTGTTCAAACATGTTATACCAAGTTAGTATGAGTTTATTTTGGTGCAAAAAGTTTGAAATTCATGCATAGTTTTTTCATAATGTACATTTTCTATGAACTTTTTGAAGATCCTTCATATATGGAGCATAGCTGGTGATCATAAACACTGAATGAATGAATTCCCTATAGGACTCTCTCTTTTGTCTTTCTACCATAGGCCTGAAATTCCTCTAAGAGCAAATAATTCTTGCAGCTTTTGCATTGTGGTGTCTAGAATTCATCTGTTAAAATGCAGCTACCTTGGGAAGGTATTGCAAGAAAGCCATTATTAATATCCTACCTGCATTAATCTATGAGATTAGTTGAACACTGAAATGAATAATGCAAAGAAAAAGGACATTCTTATAGTAGAGGAGGAAGGGAAATTCTACAATACAATGAGCCTATGTATTGTATAATGTATGTGTTTCCTTGTTACTTGTGTATTCAGGTGTGCCTGGGTGTGTTTGTGCATGGATGTGTGTGCAATATATAGATGGGATTTGTGCATTGTTAGAGAGTTGGGCCCCATAGGACAAAACAAATAATAATAAACACAATAACAATAATCTCCACTAACTAATAATTAATGTGACCCTTGAACAAGGACATAACCTCTTGGAATTGTCTATCTGTGAAATGGGGATAGTTAGAGAGTTGGGCCCCATAGGACAAAACAAATAATAATAAACACAATAACAATAATCTCCACTAACTAATAGTTAATGTGACCCTTGAACAAGGACATAACCTCTTGGAATTGTCTATCTGTGAAATGGGGATAACAATAGGAATTATATCTTTGGGATTTGTGATAATTAAATATGATTTTTAGAAAAGTATTGTCTTAGTCCATTTTGTGCTGCTATAACAGAATACCACAGACTGGATAATTTATAAGCAATAGAAATTTATTTGGCTCATGGTTCTGGAGGCTGGGAAGTCCAAGATTGAGGGGCCTCATTTGGTGAGAGCCTTCTTGCTGCATCATAACATGGCAGAAGGCATCACATGGCAAGAGAGTACATGAGAGAGAGCATGAAAGGGTTGAACTTGCTATTATAACAATGCTACTCCAGAGATAACAAACTCACTCCTGCATTAACAACATTAATCCATTCAGGAGAGCAGAGCTGTCATGACCAAATCACCTTTTGACACTGTTGCACTGGGGATTAAGTTTTTAACATATGAACTTTTGGGGGATACATTCAAACCATAGCAAGTACCTTACACAATACCTGACATATGCTCAGCAAATATTCACTAAACAACATAAGAGAATTGTGATTATATATTGTGTATGTCCATATATTGCATATTATCTTAGTAATTATATTAAATGCATTGCCAATACACTCTTCTTTAATTCTCATAACAATATTACCTTCTACATAGTATATCATCCTCATTTTACAGAGATGAAAATGACCTCAAATAAGCTGAGTACCTTAACTGAATTTTGTCAACCAGATCAGCAAATCAGGCAATGCTGAAGGTTAACAATAATGATCCTGTAGTGATCTAGCTGGAAAAGATAATTGGAAATGAGCACAGACTGAACTTCAAATCTATAGCCTTTCCCTAATGCTGCTGCTGCTGCTGCTGCTAAGGCCCCTTGAGCCAGAAAGGCCCTGAGTAGCCCAACATCTGCATAATGGTCTCCCATCCTTCCCACTCTTAGCAGCTAATTTAGCTTGCTGAATATGGCTCCAGGCTCAGAGCCAGTTAGAGCCCTCTGAAAACAGGGCTGTAGGTGGGTAAATGGGGAATGTCTGTTTTCTCCTTTTTTGCATACAAAACCCAGACTACATGATTTGTGAAGTTTAGCAGGGGTGCCAAGGAGGCTAGTCAAGGCCTATTGGGAATGTCAAAGGCTGGTATAAAGCACTTCAAGTCAGAGAATAAGGAAATAACAATAGCTGCCTCTGCAGATGAGCTTTCATCTGCCCCTTCTCTCATCCCCATCCCATTCCAAGGCTGTGGGTGGTTGCCAAGTTGTGTTTCGAGAATGGACAACGTTGGGTGAGGTGGGGGAAACTTGAGACATTATTGTAATGTTGGAGCTTTGAAATCCTTGTGAAATCTCCCTCTGAGTCAAACCTGGTCTGCAAAATTGTCCAACACCCATGTCATGGTCTTGGAAGATAACAGTGAATATAAGATAACAGTGAATATAAGGTGCTGCCAACCAGACTGTGTCTTGATTCCCACTGTTCCAGGACCTGAACCACAACTTTGAGAAGTGGGTGTATGAGTAGGGGTTTCCTGATAGATAAGTCATCTCAGAGTCATAGAATCTTCCTGCTATGTTTGTTTAAAAGCCAGATTGTTTAGGTTTAAATCCCAGCTCATAGACTTTAGTAAAGTTATTTGTCTGTTTTTCTCCTTTATGAAATGGGGGAAATAACACTGATATTGGTCTTGTAAAGGAGATAATCTTTGGAAAACATTTAGGACAGTACCTGGCACAATAAGTGTTCAATGAATGTGGTGCTTCTATTAGTCATTTATATCAAATGCCCTTTTGGAAATGAAGTCATGTGATCAGCCTCATGGCCAAGAGTCAGACTGGCAATGTACTGTCACAAAGTCTGCACCCAGAGTTGAGCCACCAGATACATTTTGTCTTCCATGTCCCTGAGGGGCAGCACCCTCACTGATGTAGTGGGAATCCACCAGCTCGGCACTTGGCTCTGTATCAGAATTGACCACACTTTGGTCTATGCATCTCTGGCCTCTTAGCATCTTCCTTGCTCCAGATGAGCCAGTATCTGGCTCTGGAGTTTCTGTAGCTCAGGATGTGGTAAAGAGCCACCTCTAGGATTCCAGAGCAGTTTATAGAATATATTCTGCCACCTTGTGATTAGCAACTCCAAAGAAAGAAGAGGAAAGGCACAAGCTCTAGGTTTAGGCAGGCTGGGTCAATCTCGCCTCTACCACTCAGTAGCTGTGCAATATTAGTTAAGTAATTTCACCTCCACGAACTGCAGGTTTCTCTTTTTAAACTTTAAAGGGGAATAGGATTCACCCATTTCCAGGCGTTACATTGTCAGCTGTGGTTCTTTGGTCACAAGCAACAGAATCTGGCTCCAGATGGCTTAAGCAAAAGGAATTAATTAGAAAAATAAAGAGTAGCTTCCAGGTGGTAGAGGGCAGACGGCACAAAGTATCTGGGCATCCCCAAAAGGCCTTGGTAGGACAAATCTCTTGATGATTACATTAGTCAGGGTTCTCCAGAGAATCAAAACCAATAGGATATGTTTGTATTTTTGTGTATTATAGAAATTGGTTCATGCAATTATGGAGAATGAGAAGTCTCATGCTATGCCATCTGCAAGCTGGAGACTCAGAAGTGCTGCTGTTATTGTTACAATCTCAGTCCAAAGGCCTGAGAACCTGGTGAGCCAATGATGTAAGTTCCAATCTGAGTGCAGGAAGAGACAGACAACCCAGCTCAAAAACAGTCAGAGAGAGCAAATTCTTCCTTGCCCTGTCTTTTGTTCTATTCAGGCCTCCAATGGATTGGGGAGGGCAATGTGTTTTACTCACTCTACCCATTTAAATATTAATCTTATCCAGGAGTACCCTCATAGACACGCCAAGAGTGATGTTTGACCAAATATCTGGGCACCTCTGGTCCAGTCAAGTTGACACATAAAGTCAACCATCACAATGGTCTTACTTAGGTGCCAACATTGGAATAAACAGACCTCAGAGGTATTCCACTGCCCATGCCTCACTTCATTCAAGAGTCAAAGTCCCAGGAAAGAGAATAATTGGCTAATGTTAGGTCATGTGCCTGTCCTTGCTGTATTGGAATAATGCAGACAGCAATCTGGTTGAGATACCCAGCCCATAATAAGTGTTCCAAATATGGGTAGCTATTTTTGTTATTTTTGTGTCTCTCTGAACCAGAAACTCAGTGAATCATCTCAGAATGTCTTTGCAACCCAGTTATCCTAAAAACAACCTCCTCAACACCCACCAGCCAAATTTGCTCCTTCCCCAGCAACAATACATACAATTTAGATGATAAACAATGTGATAACTGTTATTTCAATTTTTGCTGTAGTGTTCACCAGTTTTTAAAAGCCATGCCTCTAGGAAACACCAGGCATGATCACTCTGTGAACGTAACACTCCAGGTTACTCTTCCTGATACAACAAGCCCTTCCGGTGTGTTACCAGCCCTTCTCCCTATCCACTCCACTAGCAGTATAAGCAGATCCTTTCCAGGTCATGCCTCTAGGAAACACCAGGCATGATCACTCTGTGAACGTAACACTCCAGGTTACTCTTCCTGATACACCAAGCCCTTCTGGTGTGTTACCAGCCCTTCTCCCTATCCACTCCACTAGCAGTATAAGCAGATCCTTTCCAGGGAAGAAGGGATGCTGGGGGCTGGCCCTGGCAGGGGTGGGCCCATTGGGGTGGAGCCTGTGCCTTTTAGTTAGTAGATCAGCTAGCTCTTGCCTTTCTTTACGCCTCAACATTGCACTTTGATACTTGAATCATCTAAATCTTTAATCATACTCATAACTACATCATGTTCATACATTAACTTTGCACAAGTAACTGAAAATATTCTGCTTTTAAAATTTATGCAAAGAGAGAACCACCACCCCTTGTGCTCCCCTAAATACACTTCTGTCCCCTTCCTCCTACTCTCAATTCCAAACTAGGCCTGGAGCACCACAAATGACCACATACACTAACTATTCACCATCACCCCTCCTAGCTCCTGATCACCTCTGCAGAATCTTAGGCAGATTGGAATAGATTATAAAGGGAAGAATAAGATCAGCTCCCAAATGCCAGCTTTCTAGCAAGGGTCTGTTTTCCCCCTTGACAGTACCAGTGTGATTACAAGTGCATAGTCCATGGGTCTTGGACTACCCACTTGGGCACTTGGACTTTCCCACATTAGCCACTTTTTTTTTTCCCCTTTTTGTCTTTTTTCGTGACCGGCAACGGATTGCAACCCTCAGTGTCATGCCCGTACCGGACCGGGACCGGCAACGGGATCGCAACCCTCGGTGTTGCGCCCGCACCTCGCTCAGCCAGTGAGTGGCTGGTCTGTATGTGGGATCCGAACCCTCGGCGGGAGCGCCGCACACTCCCAAGTGGCGCACTGTAGCAGTGCACCACCAGGTGGCCCATAGCCACTTTTTCATAAGAGGCAGCCTACTACACTGGGCTTATGAACAAAAGATATGTTAAAATCCATGTGGTAGACTGCATTGTTAGCCCTACTTCTTCACCCCTCTCTCTAACCATGCTATTTACCTTGTGACTTCATTTTCTTCCACTAACAGTGGAAAATAATTCCCCACCCCTCCACTTTGAGTTTGGCCACGTGACTCTCATTAGCCCATGGAATGGTAGAAATCACACCATGCCAATACTAAGACCACACCTCCTGAGGCCTTTGTGCTGCCCTCTGCTCTCCGGCATCTCTTCCATACCAGGAGAATAACACGCCCAGGATAGCCTGCTGGATAAAAGACATGTGGAGTGGAGCGGAGCCATGCCAGCTATCCCCTAGCCCACCCCCAGCCAACCCACAGACCTTGAGCTAAATAAATGCTTTTTCTTACACGCTGTTGAGATATTGAGGTTACTGGCTCCACAGCAGAACTGAAATTTTAGATTTGGCTCATAAGCCCAAGTTCTGCCACTTTTATCTTTGTGTGGCCTTGGTCAGGTCTGCTTCCTTGACTTTTTCATGAAGGGGTAGAAGCAGATGGTTCTTAAGGATACTTTTAACTCTGAAATTACACAATTCTTCAGACCTCGAATAATCCCTTTGGTGGATCACTCCCCAGTACCTTTGGGTTGAGCCTTTATTACAGTGTATTATTGTGATGTCTGAGATGTCTGCCTCACCTACTAATTGTAAGATCCACATGAATTGGCCATGTCTTATTCATCTGTACAGCACAAGTGTCCATCTCAGTGCTGGCACATAGTAAGTCTTCAGTTAATGTTGGTTGTAGGAAAGACTAGATGGTCAAAGAGACCATCCAGATGTACACTCAGATAGGCAGCAAGTTCATCTGCTTTCCTTCCTCAGAGGCAAACGGATAGTTCCAGATTCACTAAATTATGCACACGCTGTCCTCTGTCCTGTGGGTGACTTAACCAATCAGCAACTTTTTTCATTTAATCAATTTATGGCATCCTTATTAAGTGCATGCAATGTGTCTGAGTACCTTTAAGTTTTCATTCATCTATTTGCATATCTAGCTATCTTGTTAACTAACTATGAAGAGGTAATACATGCAAATGATAAAAAAAAATAGGTACTATAGAAGGATATCCAGTGAAAATTAAGTCCCTCCTGTTCTTCACCTTTAGTCCCCTAGGTCACCTCTCTGTTGCAGTTTCTTAGATGTCTTTCAGGAGATATTTATGTACAAGTAAATATGCATCTATCATGCCATTTCTACTCTCTTTTTTGTTTTAATGGTGCATACTTCCACACTCTGTATTTTGCTTTCCTCACTTAATAGTCCCTAAAGATAGTACCACATTTAGTGGGCATAACTCTATCTTGATGTTTTGATGGCTGTGTTGTATTTCATTTCATAAATGCACCATAACTTAAGTAACCCCTGTTGTGGGTGTTAAAGTTATTTCCATTCTTTGGTCCTTTGAAGACCTTACCTTATTTGGGGCCAGCAGGGGTGGGCACTTGGCCAAGAGGCCAATCGGGAATGACATCTAGCCCACACCCCACTCATCAAGCCAGGAACCCTAATGTAGGACTTTATCTGCCAGATGTACAGGTGCAGTAAGTGGGCAGCTCCCTGGCCGAATTCCTCTAATATCCTAAAGAGGAAGTCCTCTGACCCTAGCACTCAGCTAAGTGAGATGGCCGGTCGCCACCATGAATGACCACAGACTCTAATTATTCCACAAGAGTAGTTATTTATGAAGAAGCAGAAACAAGAAAGAGCTATTGTGTGGGAAGCTGGATAAAAGCCTGGAACTTGAGAATGGACTGGGAAAAAATGAGAGCGTGTCCTACAATTAGAGAGAAAGAGGGAGTGCAGAGGGGATGGAGATAGACAACGAGCTGAGTGCTGGCCCCTGGGCAGATGGGGGAGTCCCGGCACATCAGCTCCAGGGCTCCTGAGGGTTAACAGAGGACAGGGAAATTTAATGAATGCAAATAGAATTGTGAATATCTGATGAAAAAAAGAGAGAAACTCTATTTCCCCAAAACTCTTCTGCTCGTTCCTATGTTCTCATGTCTTTAAATACACCATACATGATAATTTTATGAGCAAACCACATTATACATAATATATTTTTATGTTTCAAAGCTTACATGGTGACTTAAGTTCCATAAAGAGGTAATTTTTTTAAAAGAAAAGAAGAATGCATATATTTTAGTTTTTCACACTGCTATTTCATCTGCTCCTCTCCATCAGTGTTTCCCCCCAGCCCCCAGCTTGGCTTCAACATTTTGGGAAATTTTATGTCTCTAATCCTGAATTTTTCTTCCAGAATGACCCCTTCTCTCCCAACAATATCTGGACTCCGGTTCTACCTCCATCATTTGCGGTGTGACCTCTGGAGAATCACTTAATCCATCTAGTCCTTGGTTTTCTATATGGAAAGTGGAAACTATAATAATAATCCCACGTTGGGATGTTTAACGGTATGTGTTAAGGATCTGGAACAGTGCTCTGTGCTCATTACGTAGACTTCATGTTGTGTTTCTCCTTCCTCATACCCCTCAGAAAATTCTCCCCTTGGTCTTGATCCAGTCGTGTCTCTTACTAGCCTGGCTGGAGAGAAATTACACAGTGGCATTTAGAGGACATAAAGTGGAACCAGAAGTCAAGAGAAATGACTGGAGGTAGGTCTCAAGCAAAATAGGTGACACCATGAAAAAAAATTAGTGAGACCCTGTAGGTAACCAGGAAAAGACAGGCCTTTTGGAAGAGGTAGGGGCTCATCTCTAAGATGACCAACTGTCCTTGTTTTCCCTGGGCTGAGAAGGTTCTCAAGATGTGGTACTTTCAGTGCTAGAAGCAGGAAATACCCTAGTTCAAATGGGGACAAGTTGGTCACCCAATGTCTTTACCTTTTGGAGATCATGAAGAACACTTCCCATGCCCATGAAAGACTGGGTGAACTGGTCAGCCTCTTGACAGAGTAATTTCCATTTCTTTCTGGAGAAAATATTAAAAGGGCAGGTGAGAGACCGGTGGGCTAAGAAAACGGTGGAGGTGAGAAAGAGAATAACCGGGAATGACTCACCGGCTGTAACTGGGCAGTTGGGTACCCATCCTACCTCCAAGACCCACTCGTGTTCCTAAAGAAGCTTCACATTTGATTTTAAAAGATGTTCTTCCCACCCACAAGGACAAAGGTCCCTCCATCAGAGCTGCAGGAAAGCTGCCCTGTTCAGACTGGACTGCTGATGTCCCCCAGAAACCTCAGGGTAGCTGAGTTTTCCCTCAGAGAGCAAAGAGGAACTGGAGGCAGAGAAAATCCAACAGGGCTTCAGGAGGACTCTCAGAAGCCTCGTGTGGGAGGATTATTAGAGATGCAATAAAATAATTGGGCATTTGTCTCTGAGTGTTTGTGTGTTCTGTCCTGCTGTTACTCATGCCCCTCCCATCCACCCTGGGGGCAGAGATGTTGACTGGTCCTGTGTCTGAGCTGTCATCAACTCCCGGGGATGCCTGAGCTGCCTCAGGAGTTATTCTGTAGTCTCCAAATTCACTCCTTCTTTGAAGTCTGTTTTTTCTCTTAAATATATTCAGCCCTTCGGCCTGCTTCTTCTCTCAGCAGGAGGTCCTCTACAATGTCTGTCTTCAAGAGTCAGAAAGCCTGGAAGACCTACCCTACACTGGAGGAGAGGGAAAGGGGATGGTGTCCCCCAGTCTAGTTATTGCACTTGAATGGGACTGAGGTCATCAGTGCATATGTGTGATTGGAACATCCAAACAGAGGCCAAGCACTCCATCTCGTCTCTTTCAAGGGAAGGGAAATAAAGCCACAGCCAGGGACATGAGAGGACCACTTTGGTTCCTGAGCCCCTCTACATGGAATCAAAGCCTGGTTGCAAATCTGGTTCTTCAGGTAACCTGGGAAAGAGGAAGCTGGTTTGGGTAAAGTGTGACATGTTATCCCCCTGATGGAATCATTGGTATGCCTCAAGCTCATCCCCAGATATACATTTGACTGAGATGTATACAGATCACAAATACCACTCTCCCAGCATCCAAGAGGGAGGGAGCTTTTCAAGTTGGCCTATTTTGGTGTCATGTATATTTCATGGCAGCCAGTGTGAATGGAACCTCTGGACATTTTCCAACAATGTCAGACTTTCTGGAGCTAAGAGCCACATTATGCTTTTGAAGGGACAAGTTGTTTAACTCCGACTGGGGGGATGACAATCCGGGTTTCTATTCAGCTGCTAAAAGGTTTGGATGAGAAAAGTTGGTAGGGATGCCCTAAAACAATTAGGAACAGAAGTAAAATTGTTATACAAATATCAATACACAAACAAAAAGGTGACCATTCAATCCTTAGCAGCAAAGAGGGGTGGTGGTAGGTGGTGGTCTCCAGTGCTCCTGTTTGCTGACATTGTTTCTGCTTTATACTTCCTTGTTAAAACTCCATAACCTAAGCTAAAAACTTGATCTAATGAACAGTAGAATAGTGGTTACTAGAGACTGGTAAGGGAAGTGGGAAGGGTGGGATAGAGTGGGGGTGGTCATGGATACAAAATTGCAGCTAGAGAGGAAGAATAATATTTAGTGATCTATAGTGCTGCAGGGAGACTACAGTTAACAACAATTTACTGCATAATTTCAAATAGCTTGCAGAAAGGATCTTAAGTGTTCCCAACACAAAATAACAAATGTTTGAGGTGATGGATATGCTAATTACCCTGGTATGATCATGGCACACTGTATACATGTACCCAAATACCACATTGTACCCCATAAATATATGCAATAACCATGTGTCAATTAAGAAAAAAATAAATTAACAAAAGAAAGAAAGTACTTCCTGATCCACACACTCACAGAAAAGACTGCATAGATTACTTTGTGTACTTCTTATTGTATACATTAGGTTGTCCTCCTATTGGGGGTGATTTGATCCCTTGGTTAATGTGGAGTCTGCCAGGTATCTTCATTGTAAAGACACATTTTTCCCTCTGTAATTAATAGTTAATCATAAGGCTGATTTTTTAATGTTTCTTGTTCTTAAAAGATAAGCCAAAATAAAGGCCTCAAGATACAAAAAATCAAACCGAACAAAACCAAAACAAACGACAACAACAAAACCCTCAACAACCTTGTTACAAAGGATAACAAAGACTTTGCCTTTCAGAAAAGGTCATGCCATCTAGCTCCAAAATGTCTCTGCTGTAACTACAACCATGAAGCTAAAAGGATCCACATTTTCATCATGTTTTCACATATCTTATTACATTTGATTTTCCCAGCCATGTTCATGTCCCCAGTTTTCAGATGAAGAAACTGAGGTTGGGTGGTCTTTGGACTTGAGGCCAATGCTACCTCAAGTCACACATCAAGAATAGAAATGTAATTCCTTTTCTTTCCTCACTGGGGAACAAACTCTGTGTTTGTTTTCCTCTTTCTTGGGGATTTTCATGTTTCCACCAGCCCTAAGGATGTGCCTCTTTGTGGCAATTGGCCTAATTGTCTGAAGTCTGAGCCAGTGTTGGTCACCAGCCAATCCTGATGGTCACAGATGGCTGACAGTTGGAAGAAGAAACTCCCTGCTCCTGATCTGGAATTTGAGTCCTGCTCACAGAGGGTTCTTCCCTTCTCTGGGCTTCACTGTTCCCCTCTATAAAATGGGGACAATAGAAGTCCCTACATCTTGTGTTTGCTGTGAAGTATAAATGAACGATATGAATACTAATGCACTCACTACAAATTGAGCTAAATAGGGCGATGACTGTAAAGTGGTTAACAGAGAGCCTGGCACGTTGGTGTTCAGCAAATGTTACCTACCCACCCCTCCTGGAGCAGGATATTTCAATTTCATTATATGTGCCAGGAACCTAAGTATTCTAGAGGTTATGTGAATCCCACCTGTGGCTCTAGTAACTTTTCATGCTTCCTTCCTCTTTTGATTCTTTCCATGTGAAAAGCTAATTCTTGAATTCTGTTTCCTGTACAGAGAACCTAGGTGTTATGGGTCAAATTATGTCCCTTCCCCCCCAAAAGATACATTGAAGTCTTTACCCTCAGTTCCTCAAAATGTGACCTTATTTGGAGATAGAGTCTTTGCAGTTAATCAAGTTAAAATGAGATCATGAAGGTAGGCTTCAATTCAATGACCAATGTCCTTATAAAAAGGAAATTTGGACACAGAAATAGCAATATACAGAAGAAAGATGATGTGAAGACACAGAGGGAGAAGTTGGCCATGTGGCTGGAGTGATGCAGCTACAAGCCAAGGAATTCCTGAGGCTACCAGCAGCTAAGAGAGAGGCACGGAGAGCGGGTTCCTTCCCTAGAGCCTTCAGAGGGAGCATGGCCCTGCTGACACTTTGATTTCAGACTTCTGGTCTTCAGAACTGTTAGACAATAAATTTATGTTGTCTGAGGCTACCAGCAGCTAAGAGAGAGGCACGGAGAGCGGGTTCCTTCCCTAGAGCCTTCAGAAGGAGCATGGCCCTGCTGACACTTTGATTTCAGACTTCTGGTCTTCAGAACTGTTAGACAATAAATTTATGTTGTCTTAGGCCATCTGACTTGGGCTACTTTGTTTCAGCAGCCCTAAGAACCTAACATACCAGGGTTTGGAGATGGGCTCATCTAGGGCTTTCTGACTTGGGAGTGAGGATCAATTCAGATATTTTTTATGGCCTCTGTTCCATGACTTAGCTGATAGATACATCACAACCTACTCTTTTGAGCCCAAATCTTCTAAATCAAATCTATTGCAGAAAGCCAAGATGCTTGCACACGTGTGTGCATGCACACACACCTGGAGTCTCCATCTCAAGTGCCAATTAAACAACAAATAAGGAAAGGACATGTTTAGGTTGGGAGGGGTGACCTGCAGATAAGGACTTCCAGACCATTTCATAGAAACAGCATGATACTTTGGGAATAACTCAGGTTTTGAACACAGTTAGCATCCAGGGTCTAACTCTGCTACTTACCTGCAGAGTGAATGTGAACAGACTCCTCACCTGTAAAATGGAAATACTAAGAGTACTGACCTCACAGTGTTCTTATAAAGTTAAATGAGGTGCTATATGCAGTATATCTGTCACAGAGCTAGGTAGAAGTAGTGGGCATTCCCTAAAGGGTAATGATTAATAATGCTGTTGTTATTGTGTTCTAAAGAATAAAATGGTCATTCATACCTTATTTCCCAAGAGTTTTTGTTGCTAATGTGTGGTTCATTAAAAATGTTTTTAAAAAGTGGCTGTCCAGTTAGCTCAATTGGTTAGAGCACGGTGTTACAACATCAAGGTCAAGGTTCGGATGCCAGTACTGGTCAGTTGCCAAACAAAACAAAACAAAACTTGATTCTTCTGCATGTGGATGTCCAGTTTTCCGAGCACCACTTACTGAAGAGGCAATCTTTTCCTCAATGTATGTTTTTGTTGCCTTTGTCAAATATCAATTGGCTGTGAGTATGTAGGTTGATTTCTGGGTTCTTTATTCTGTTCCACTGGTCTAAGTGTCTATTTTTATGCCAATACCATGCTTTTTGGGTTACTATAGCTTTGTAGTATAAGTTGAAGTCAGGTAGTGTTATGCCCCTGGCTTTAATTTTTTGCTCAGGATTGCTATGTCTATTTGTGGTCCTTTGTTGTTCCATATGAATGTTAGAATGTTTTCTCTATTTCTGTGAAGCATGTCATTGGTATTTTGATGGGGATTACACTGAATCTGTAGATCACTTTGGGTATTATCGCCATTTTCACAATGTTAACTCTTCCAATCCAAGAGCACTTCTCACCATATACCCAAATCAACTCAAAATGGACTAAAGATTTAAGTATAAGACCTGCAACTGTAAAACTAGTAAGGGGAAATATAGGAGAAACACTTCAGGAACTAGGACTGGGCACAGAATTTATAAACAAAAGCCCAAAAGCACAGGCAACAAAATAAAAAACAAATAAATGCGATTTTAGCAAACTAAAAAGCTTCTGCACAGCAAAGGAAACAATCAACAGAGTGAAACCTACAGAATGGGAGAATATATTTGCAAACTATACATCTGACAAGGGATTAATATCTAGAATATACAAGGAACTCAAAAAACTACACAGCAGAAAAAAAAAAAACATAAAAAACAAAACAGAACAAAAAACCCAAATAGTCCAGTTAAAAAATGGGCAGAGGAGCTGAATAGACATTTTTCAAAGGTAGACAAACAAATATACAAATGACTAACAGGCACCTAAAAAAAATGTTCAACATCACTAATCATCAGGGAAATGCAAATTCAAACCACACCGAGATATCACCTCACCCCAGTTAGACCGGCCATAATCAGAAAGACAGGGAATAACAAATGCTGGTGAGGATGTGGAGAGAGGGGAACACTCGTACATTGTTGGTGTGACTGTAAACTAGTACAACCACTATGGAAAATAGTGTGGAGGTTTCTCTAACAACTACAGATAGATCTACCATATGATTCAGCAATCCCACTTCTGGGCATATACTAAAAGGAATGGAAATCATCATGTTGAAGGGATACTTGCAGTCCCATGTTCATCACAGCTCTTATTTACAATAGCCAAGATACAGAACCAATGTAAATGTCCATTGGTGGATGACTGGATAAGAAAAATGTAATATATATACACCATGGAATACTACTCTGCCATAAAAAAGAATGAAATTTTGCCATTCACAGCAACATGGATGAGTCTGAAGAAAATTATGTTGAGTGAGATAAGCCAGGCACAGAGGGAAAAATACTATATGTTCTCATTCGTAAGTGGGAGCTAAGAGAGAAAGAAGGAAGGAAAGACCACAGTGGTGCATTGAATTTGCAGAGGGAGAGAGCACACCTAGGGTTGCAGGGTGTAGTGGGTGGGGGGGGAGGTTGGGGACTAATTAGGTGGGGGACACAGGGAAGAATAGCAATTTGTAGTAATGAGCATGCTGATAGTATTGATCTGGCCATCACATCTTGGGCACAGGTGGTGATGGTCAGCTTTGTACCCCATGAATATGTATAATCAGTAAAAAAAAAAGTTTGAAAAAGATGGAAGAGAATCTAACACCCTAATTCCTTCAACTACTCAGAAAGGATGGTTCAATGGGTCTATTTTCCTTATGCAATAATAAGTAAATCACACCACATGCATTTTTGCATATGAATGTGGAGCTTCTGATGAACTAGAAGGGAAAACATTTGAGTGATTTGTTGAGTGGCAATGGAAGCGCATGCATGAGTGTTTCCTCATGACGTCACCTCAGTCCTGACAAATAGCATGATATGGCAACAATTCTAGAAAGATTGGGGGCAAATCAGTATAATAAGCATAGAGAAGAGATGGAATATGGGTCATCACTAATCCACTCTGTGCCCAGGAAGACATTGCTAATCAACCATGGAACTACTTCCCACTGAATCTATTCATGGACTCAGAATCCCATCTCAAGAGCTTAGTTACACACAAACAGAGTCAACCTTCAGTTTGAAAATATTTGCTGCCTCTAGCACAGGAAAAGACAGAAGAGCCTAACATTTATGTCGCTGGTCAGGTGAAGACGAGGCAGGTCACCCACCCACAAAATCTAATGGCCACAGAAGGGAGAAAAAGTCGGGCTTTGGGCATGAAGGGCTAATTGAGGTAAAAAATGAGAAAGCAAGAAGGTAATAAATCACTCAGACATAATACCCAGGGGCAAGGAGGAGCTCAGGGCAAAGT
The DNA here is from genome assembly GCF_000696425.1 of Galeopterus variegatus. Classification (NCBI taxonomy): domain Eukaryota; kingdom Metazoa; phylum Chordata; class Mammalia; order Dermoptera; family Cynocephalidae; genus Galeopterus; species Galeopterus variegatus. The sequence goes on from NW_007726710.1 coordinate 440,884, forward strand.
CTTCAGGACAAAGAATGAGAATGATGCATAATTGTTGGAGGTCCAAGCTGGAAAGCTCGGTGGAGATGCCTAAGAAGAATTATTCAGGACAGCATATAAATATTTATTGAGCAAATACTGGGTGCCAGGGACTCTCCTAGGCACTTTCATGACTGTTTCTCATTCAACTCTCACAATCACTCTGTAAGGTAGGAAGTATTGTTCCCATTTTGTAGATGAAGACATTGAGATTCAGAAAGATCAAGTAACCTACCCAAAGTCACAGCTGTGCACTCCCTGTATTTTCAATCTTTTCCTTTTTCTTTTACATCACAGTTGAAGTCCCTACTTTTGAACCTTGAAGGTTTTTCAGACTTCTTAAAGAGTTTACTAATAAAATACAAAATAACAACAGCTATAAATAATAATAAAGGTACCATAAATTCACAGTGTCTTTGGCTAAAATTTTTAATTGATCTCAAGGACCTTCAAGGTAGGATCTAATAGGTATCCAGACTGAAAAAAAGACCACAAAAGGTGGTAGAATATACCCAAGACAACTTTTGAAAGAAGGGGATGAAACTATTTATAGCAACTATGTCTGGGCAAAGGTTAGAGTCAGCCCAGAGCAACAGGCTAGTGGTGCCCTTTCCCTGGAGGGGACACTCCTCGGTGAATGTGAGACAGGGAATGTGGACACACTTGTATGTGGCTGCAGATATCAAGCTGCATGGGTCAAGTCCTGGCCGCACCCCCCACAACTATGTCACTGTTTTAACCATATGACCTTGGGTGAGATATGGTGAGGCCAGACACACATGAACAGAGAGAAGCCAGAAAGAGTTTCACAGTTTGTTACACTCACAGTTCCATGGGGAGGAAGAGCACCCAGGCAGGGCCACTCAACGGAAGTGCCAGGGTCAGTCAGGAGGGGAGAGGACGGAGCTGTGGGACAGAGCCTTTCTTGTGGTTGCTGTGGAAGGAAAGGGCCAGGCAGAGTAAGCAGGTTTAGGATTGGCTCATTTGAATGATTTTAGCATGCCCTGGGGCATAGGGGATGTCCCCGGTTGTCTGGTACCCGTTCTTGGGGCAATTAGGGTGGATGAATTGGCCCAGACTGTGAGATCCCAATATGGAAGGTAGTTGGGGTGTAGACTTAAATCAGCTGCTCAGAAAGGAAAACTGACCGGTCTCTAGCCAGAGCCTCAAAACTGGATCAAGACAGCATTTTAAAATGCTGTGTTACAGCCNCTCATTTGAATGATTTTAGCATGCCCTGGGGCATAGGGGATGTCCCCGGTTGTCTGGTACCTGTTCTTGGGGCAATTAGGGTGGATGAATTGGCCCAGACTGTGAGATCCCAATATGGAAGGTAGTTGGGGTGTGGACTTAAATCAGCTGCTCAGGAAGGAAAACCGACCAGTCTCTAGCCAGAGCCTCAAAACTGGATCAAGACAGCATTTTAAAATGCTGTGTTACAGCCACCATAAGCAAGTAGTGAACTGTCTGGGCCTCCATTTTCTTATCTGCAAAATGGGGATAACTGTACATATCCTATAGAATTGTGTGAGGGTTAAATAGGAAAATAAATGTTAAGCATTTAGGTGATGCCAGGAAAGGCTCAATACAGATGTGACATTATTTTAATATAGAATGTTATTAATAAAGTCTTAAGAAGGACTCTGTCTTTCTTTTTAACAAACCTTTATTTTACTCATAGAAGAGGTTTAGATTTACAGAAAAGTTGCAGACAGTAGAGAGTTCCAGTGTATCTCACATCCAGTTTCCCATATTGTTAACATCTTTTGGTGAGTATGATAGATTTGTCACAACTAATGAAACAATGAGACATTACTATTAACTACAGTCCATGCTTTATTTATATTTCTTTAGTTTTTACCAAATTTTCTTTTTTTGTTCTATGATCCCAGCTCAAATATCACATTATATTCATTGGTCGTGTCTTCTTGGGCTCCTCTAGACTATGACAGCTTCTCAGACTCTGTGTTGGATGACCTTGATGGACTTGAACAAGAACCCTACCTTTTACAACCAAAAGTGTTTGCCATGCCCAACACCTTCTTCTAGCTGGCTTGGTCCCATGCACAGCCACTCCTTAGCAAGGCTGCCCTTTCCATGGGGGGCATTTCTCAGTGGATCAGGGTTCTACCTGTAGATCATCCATTGGCTGGCCAATAACCTAAGAGGTTATCTGACACAAAGGAAGATGGCCAATGAACTGGATAGCTATCAGCAGAGCCAACCAGACTGGCCTTCTCTGGGAAGTGACTTATAAAATTTAAAGGGAACTAGTTAGACCTGAGGGAGTAGGTAACGGAGTTGAGTGATGAAAGAGACAGAGCCACCATTAGGGACAAAGCTTGTGGACAAAGAGGGAGAGTGATGGAGCAACTTGTTTGTAGAAATACCTTGAACCTTGATCACTTTTCTGGTTCCACTTCCACCACAGATAGGCTTTCAGTACCTACCCTTTGCCTCCTTATAAAGGTGACTATAGTCCCTTAAGTAGGGTAACCATATAATTTTTTATCTGTTGAGAATGAAAAGGAATGTACTCAGCTGATGCAAAATGGGATGTCTCCTCCACATAAAACCAAAGAGAGGTCATGTGCCTGTCACTCCAAGTTCATTCTTAACTTGTTTTGAACCAGCTGTATATTTTCCCTGAGCCTCAGTCGCCTCATCTGTCAAACTGCCAGGACATCCAATAAGGCTATGACATCCCATGAAGTTCTGATGCTCTAGAGGTGCCTTGAGAGTGGCTGAGGCCAGCTGAGGATGGGGCCGTAGACTCAAGTAGGAACCACAGAGTAAACAGTGTCCTGTTTTCTTAGACTTTGGGCAGGAGTATATTAGTGCTTATACCCTGTACTCCTTGATGCCTAGAGAAGAAATAGAAATGTGTTATCAACCAAGGAAATGGAGATAAATATAGCCTTTGTTGGATTAATATCCCCAGGATTACTCATGTCTCCTTCAAAGTGAAGCAAAGATCATGTGCTGCCTGACAACCACCCATCTGGCCTGAGAAGAGTCGCCATCTGGATGGTTCTTGCTAATTATAGTTAAATACTGAAGGGAAAGATCCAATTTGGGGCCTACCCAGATCAGAAGTCCCCTGTTTCCCCTTTTCCAGGAGCTAGCGGAAAGGCTATGTGGTTACTCTGCTCAGATTTGTCCAGGTGCATTTAGGCATGCCATTTAACCTTTCCAGAACCGACTTTCTCCAACTCAAAAGTGGAGGAATAATACTCTTCCTCCAATATGTTAAAAAGAATTAACAACAGTGGCCTCTATGCCAAATAAAGAGCCAATCAAGATTCTAGATTATGGAGGAATCCAAGGAAACACGTAATAACCTAATAACACATTTGGTTCCAATTAGGAACCTGATTCTTTGATTAGTGCACTGGGATTTTTATGAAAGATGTAAAGATAGGATTCTAGTATTTTAATTAATTGATTATTTTATGTTTCACTAGTCCTAGGGAAAAATCACTCAGTGAACCATTCTGATCCCAAAAAGGAATTTCCCTTGTTGAAAGTATGTGGCAACCTATAGCATTGCTTTCTTAAAA
>NW_007726710.1:445927-447561 GCF_000696425.1 Galeopterus variegatus
TGGAAGCTTTTCTAGTATTATTTTTAGAAAGAGGCACTACCTTTTGGTTTGGCTGAAGTGACTGGATGTGAGACAAGTGCTTCCAGGGAACTTCTTGTCAACTTAGGGAGATAGTTTACCTAAAATTACACTAACACAGAAAAAAGCAGAGCTGAGAGATAGTAAGCATCTGAATCCTGAGGCTGTCATTTGAACCCCTGGATCCAAACACACCTGAAACTTCTGATATCTCTGAACTTCCCAATTGCATAGCCTAAAAATTTCTTCTTTTTGCTTAAGTCATTTGAGTTATGGTTCTTTTACTTCCAACTGAAAAAAAAATCACAATCAGTATGAGGATCTCAAGGTCATTCATGAATATTTGATAACAGGGTTGTTCAGTGTAAATGTGCCAAGGATCTGCTGACATTTGAAATGGCTGGAAAAGAAAGTGTGCTGGGGCCAAGAAAGATGCACTAATAGAAAGAAGCTGCATCATAAATAACCNGGAGCCATGGTCAGCCCCCCACCTGGCAGATGATAGGAGCACACATGGGAACCTCAGCAGGAGCCATGGGAAGCCCCCACCACTGCCACAGACACTACTTCCAGACTGGTGGTCTGCCACAGAGACTGCCATTGCAAGGGTGACTTGACACCACAGCAGCAGCAATGGCCACTGTGTAAGTGGCCTGTTGACCATTCAACTGCATTGGCATGGGGAGAGTCAGCAGTGGAGTATGGGGAAAGAGGTGAGTAAGTGAATACCCACGACCCAGTTGCCCAACCCACAGGGAGCACACCTGGGGGTGGGAGGTACACATGCAGCCCACAGAACTGCCCTGATCTGGGTAGACACATGCAGAACCCCATGAGAGTGTGGAAATCCAGGATACCCAAACAGAGTAAGAAAGAAAATTCCCTGTCACCACCATATTGTCCCTTAATTGGAGGAAGCAAGGACCCAGGAGGAACCTCTGCCTGTAGGAAAGAGGAGAGAGAAAACCTGCCCAGGGTAAGCTTAGTAATTCCAGTATACTATAGTGAACCCATCAGGGTTATGGTATGCTAGCTGGGGTGCCAACAAGCCCTCCAAGTGAAACCCACCCCATCCAAAGAGTGACAGTGCACCCAGGCGCTTCTCCCAAGAACTTGAGAGCTCATCCATGTCCTCAGTGAACCAACACAGTGTCACTAACCTCAGCAAGAAATCACTAAGTGCCCCAGGGCCTAGGCCATGGATGCACTTACATGCAACTCCAACACTGAACATGGGTGAAGTACCCACACAGAGACTACACTACTGCATCTACCAAGAAACAACACAAAAACACCCTACTCAATGGTAGGTATAAAACATACCTACAGGAGGAATGTTCTCTTCAAAGCCTACTCCAGAGTAATAGAAGAAGCAACTGCTCTACCAGATGACTGGACATCAATGTAGAAATACTACAAATAAACACACACACACACACACATGCACGCACGCATGCACGCACGCACACACGCACGCACACACACACACCCCAACAACAATAAAAACAAAAACAAAAAAATGTGACACCACCAAAGAAATACTGTAATTTTCAAGTACCAGACTCTATAGAGCAGGAAACTCTTGAAATGACTGAAAAGGAATTCTGAGCAACAAT
>NW_007726710.1:448158-449173 GCF_000696425.1 Galeopterus variegatus
CTCAATGGTAGGTATAAAACATACCTACAGGAGGAATGTTCTCTTCAAAGCCTACTCCAGAGTAATAGAAGAAGCAACTGCTCTACCAGATGACTGGACATCAATGTAGAAATACTACAAATAAACACACACACACACACACATGCACGCACGCATACACGCACGCACACACGCACGCACACACACACACCCCAACAACAATAAAAACAAAAACAAAAAAATGTGACACCACCAAAGAAATACTGTAATTTTCAAGTACCAGACTCTATAGAGCAGGAAACTCTTGAAATGACTGAAAAGGAATTCTGAGCAACAATCTTAAGGAGACTCAATGAAATATGAGAAGACTCAGTTAGTTATACAACACAATGAAATGAGAAGTATTCTAAATATGAAGAAGGAACTTTACAAAGAGAGATCAATACCTTGAAAAAGAATGTAGCAGAACTCCTAGAACCAAAGGATTCAGTCAATGAAATACAAAACACAACTGAGAGCTTAAACAGCAGGTTAGATTAAGCAGAACAATTTCTGATCTTAAAGATGGTCTTTTCAAAATAACCCAGGCAGACAAAAAAGAAAAAGAAAAAGAATTTAAAAAATGAAGAAACTCTAAGAGATATAGCAGACAACCTTAAGCACACTAACATCTGAATCATGGGTGTTCCAGAAGGGGAAGAGAAAGAAAAAGGCATTGAAAACCTATTCAATGAAATAACAGTGAAAACATCCCAGGTATAGGGAGAGGCATGGACCTTCAGATCCAGGAGGCTCAAAGATTCCCAAACAGATTCAGCCCCAAAAAGTCCTCTATGAGACACATCATAGTCAAATTGGCAAAACTCAAAGACAAAGAGAAAATCCTAAAAACAGCAAGATAAAATCATCAAGCTACCTACAAGGGAACCCACATCAGACTAACAGCAGACTTCTCAAGAGAAACTTTACAGACCAGAAGAGAATAGGGTGATATATTCAAAATACTAAAAGAAAAAAAAAAAAAAAACCTACCAGC
>NW_007726710.1:449562-459691 GCF_000696425.1 Galeopterus variegatus
TCACATCCTTCATGATAAAGGCTCTCAGCAAATTAGGTATAGAAGGAAAATATCTCAACACAGTAAAAGCCATATAGGGCAAACCCACTGCCAATGTCATCCCAAATGGGGAAAATATAAAAGCCTTTCCTTTAGGAATAGGAACAAAACAAGGTTGCCCACTCTCACCTCTCCTGTTTGACATAGTGTTGGAAGTACTAGCCAGAGTAATCAGCCAAGAGAAAGAAATAGAGGGCATCCAGATTGGAAGAGACAAAGTCAAATTGTTCCTGTTTGCCTATGGCATGATCCTATTTACCGAAAAACCCTTAGAGCTGATAAATGATTTCAGTAAATTTGCAGGATACAAAATTGACATGCAAACATCAATAGTGTTTTAATACTCCAATAACAAACTAGCAGGAAAAGAAATCAAGAAAGCAAGTCCATTTACAATAGTCACCCAAAAAATTAAATACCTAGGAATCGATTTAATCAAGGAAGTGAAAGGTCTCTACAACGAGAAGTACACATCACTGCTGAAAGAAATTGAAGAGGACACAAAAAGATCTACACATCACTGCTGAAAGTAATTGAAGAAGACACAAAAAGATGGAAAGACATTCCATTCTCTTGGAGTGGAAGAGTTAACATTGTGAAAATGTCCATTTTACCCAAAGCAATCCACAGATTAAGCAATTCCCACCAAAATACCAATGACGCTCTTCACAAAATAGAAGAAGAAATCCTAACATTCATATGGAACAACAAATGACTCTGAATAGCCAAGTAATTCTGAGCAATAAATAAATAAATAAATAAATAAAGCTGGAGGCATAACACCACCTGACTTCAAATTATGCTACAAAGCTATATCAATCACAACAGCCAGGTACAGGCATAAAAATAGACACTTGGACCAATGGAATAGAATAGAGAATCCAGAAATCAACCCACATACTTACAGACAACTGATCTTTGACAAAGGCATCAAGAACATACACTGGGGAAGAGACTACCTCTTTAATAAATGGTGCTGGGAAAACTAGATATCCATATGTAAAAAAATGAAGCTAGACCCATACCTTTCACCATATACCCAAATCAACGCAAAATGGATTAAAGACTTAAATATGAGACATGAAACTATGAAACTCCTAAAAGAAAACATAGGGGAAACACTTCAGGATGTAGGACTCAGCAAGGGCTTTATGAATAAGACCCCGAAAGCACAGGCAACAAAAGAAAAATTAAACAAATGGGATTATATCAAACTAAAAACCTTCTGCACAGCAAAACAAACAATTAACAGAGCAAAAATAGAGCCTACAGAATGGGAGAAAATGTTTACAGACTATACATCTGACAAGGGGTTAATATCCAGAATATACAAGGAACTCAAACAACTTCAAAATAAAAAAACAAGTAATCCGATTAAAAAATGGGCAAAGGAGCTGAATAGGCATTTATCAAAGGAAGATATACAGATGGTCAGCAGACACATGAAAAAATGCTCAACATCACTAAGCATCAGGGAAATGGAAATCAAAACCACCTTGAGATATCATCTTACCCCAGTTGTACTGGCCATTATCAAAAAGACAGAGAATAACAAATGCTGGTGAGGATGCAGCGAACCCTCCCACACTGTTGGTGGGACTGTTAACTGGTGCAGCTATTATTGGAAACAGTATGGAGGTTCCTTAAACAATTACAGATAGAACTGCCGTAAGATCCAGTATCCCACTGCTGCTTATATTCCCAAAGGAATGGAAATCATCATGTCAAAGAGATGCCTGCACTCCCATGTTTATTGCAGCTCTATTTACAATAGCCAAGAGTTGGAGCCAACCTAAATGTCCATCGACAGGTGACTGAATAAGGAAAATGTGGTATATTTATGCAATAGAATACTACTCTGACATAAAAAGAGAATGAAATTCTGCCATTCACAGCAACATGAATGAAATTAGAGAAACTTATGTTAAGTGAAATCAGCTAGTCACACAGAGAAATACAACATGTCCTTATTCATAAGTGGGAACTTAAAAAATAAAAATAAAAATAAACAAATAAATAAAAAAAGACAGAAAGATACAACAATCACAACAATTTATTGAATTTTCTAAAGGAGAGAATAGAACTGACACTACCAGAGGTGGGAAAGGAGGAGGAAGGGGGAATTAGTGAGAAACTGGTAAAGGGCCACCAAAAAATGATTATATTATGTAATGTTGAATATACTAATTATCCTGATTTGAGAACCACATATTACACACAGGTATGGATATTCAGCAGTGTACTCCACAGATACACACAATCAATTATGTTTTAATTTACAAAAAAAAGTTTGGCTTCTTTGATGCAGTTTCCATTTCTGCTAGTTGCTTCCCGGGCAGCAAAGGGGCTGCCTCCTGAGTGATGGGATGGAAAGATTGGCCCATGTTTTCTGGATCTCTAACATCTCTAATCCTGTTACAGACTCATTTGATTGGTTTGTAATCCCCAGGTGAATATACAGTAAGCAGAAACTCTCCTGGCAGTTTGCATACATGATACAATAATGCAAAAAGCACGATAATAGAAGAACAAATGGCACATTATTTTCCTAAGCGTGTTTGGATTAGATTTATGTTAGACTTGGGAACCTGGCAATTTAATAGGTGGGAGAACTTTCATCAAACTTCAAAAAGTACATGTATAATTCATGGCTGCTTGGTGCAGGAAATTGCAGGGAGGGCTTGTAACCAGAGAGAGAGATACAGTATGGCAGACAGCAAAATAGTGTCACCTGTCACCACGCTGAGCCTCCTCTTGCAATTTATGGGGACTGTCAGCTACTAACCATCTAAATAACTCATTTCCGTGCCAGAGATTATAACTGAAGCAGAAAATACTGAAGATCAATCCCTTGTTGTGACATTTTTTTGAAAATGGGACACAGTCTGGTCTGCTTGGATGTCATGGAGTAGGAGCTGGCATGACTTAAGGGCTAATAGGCTCTTTTTACTGTCCCAGTGTTTCACTTTATTTCTTTGCAAGAGTCATTTAGTAAGGGCTGAAATGGAACCAGTGGAGAGAGGATGATGAGAAACCGTTTTTGCCTCCTAATAACCAGGGTTTTGAGATCAAACAGAACTGAATTTGAATCTTGATTTCTCAATCTGTGCTATCTTGGATAATTTATTCATGTCTCTGAGCCTCAGTTTCCTTATCAGTAAAATGGGTACAATAATAGCACCAAAATCACAGAGTTGCTCCTCAAAGTAGGGGTTCCCTTGTGCTTGATTTTGTAGATGTATAGATAATTCATGAAAAATAGTCACAGTGGATTTCCCCCTTTTGTTTGTGTATATTTGGGGAGAGATAGAGATAGGTAGATAGATAGATAGATAGATAGATAGATAGATAGATAGATAGATAGATAGAGATAATATCACTGTGTTTTACATCCTGGACTCTGAGGCCACCCTGCTGGGGTTCAAGTTATGGTTCTGCTACTTACTTGCTGAGTAACCTGCTCAAACTACTTAACTTCTCAGTGCCTCAGTTACTTATCTGTAAACTGGAGATAGTAATACTATTTAGCTCTTAGGTTGTTATGAGAGTTAAATAAATGAATATATGTAAAGTGTTTAACAAATAGTGTACTACACATCTTAGCTGCCAATAGTAATTATATTATTATTAATTAAACTCTGCTATTATTTCTGTTAGGAATGATAATAATAATAATTACTCCTTTGATGGGAAGGGCTGTGATACTTAGGAGAAAAATGATGAAAAGTATACACACTTAAGACCTAGTCCTTCCTGATTTAAAATATGCTCATCCTTTGTTTCTACTTCTGTAAAATGGGAACAATAATTGCTACCTCATGGGGTTAAGATAACATCAAAATGAGATCTGGTGTACTGTCCTGGGACACAGTGGCTATTGTGATGATCTCTTACTTTACAGAAGGGGAAGTACGGGAGGTTAAGCCACCTGCCCACAGACACACAAATAGTTTGGCCAAGTGTCTTTCCCAAAATCCCTTACCCTTTTTATTCCTCCTCCAAAGGAAGCTGGGAACTTTTAGGGGACAGTGATAGCCTTTGGGTTTTTATATCATGGAAAGTGGTGGTGGTTCCATGTGAATTGATGCATTATTTGGGGTGTTCTATAGAGTTCATCTTTTTGAAAACTTCCCTTGAGGTGGGTCCTCAGCAACCATGTTCCTGCCATGTGACCCCACCCTCCTGTTTTAAGTGATTGATCCAAGCTGGGTCAATTCAACTCACTCTTTCAGGAGCTAGAAATCCATATCATACACCACAGTTCAGCCATTTGAAAGGCAAGTCTAAAATGCAATCACCCTCTCTATTCTTCAAACACATCTGTGGCTCCTTATTGCTCTTGGAATGAGGACCTGTCCAGCCTGGCTTTAACCATCATGGCCCTACAAGGCCTTGACTCACACCACCTCACATTTTATTTTAGTGCTGAAGCCATACTGGCCTCCACAGCCCCTTGAGCTTGCCATGTGCCCTCTTGCTCTATGGCCTTTGCACATGCTGTTCTTCTGCCTGCAACAAGAGTCCTTCTTCTCCACTTTCATCCTCATCTTTCCAGTATTATTGGAGCGGCTAATTTCTCATGAAAACCTTTCATAATTTCCCCGACTGGATCAAATTTGTCTGCATGGATTTTCATTACACTGCATACCTTTCCATCATAACACTATCCGCAGTTGGGTTTATCCATTTGTATGTGTGACTATTTGATTAATGACTGTTTCTTCCAGCAGACTCCAGGCTCCACTGGGGAGGAGCTACCTTTACTTTGTCCATATTTTATAGAAGTAGAAATGAAGTTTGAGCATATTTTAGGTCAGGCATGACTAACTCTAATGCTATTCACCATTTTTCTCCCCCAAATCACAGCTCTTCACATCAAATGAGTAATTATTATTAATTTTGTATCCCCAGTACCTGGCACAGTGTCTGGCCCATAGTAGATGCTCAGTAAATACTTTCTGAACAAATGAATAAGAATCAGGGTGAATAGATCTATAGGGTGAAAGTCCACAGACCACCCCTGCTGGGATTCCTAGAGTTTTCCTGGTTCCACACCCCACCCTTCTGGATGTATGCTTTTCTTCACATTTTCTGTAGATTCAATTAAAGACCCTCAACCTCCTTCCATTGAATTCCCATGTTTTGTTTAATCTTGTGTGAGTGTGTTTCTCTTATCTGCAACCAATAAAATAATCATCAATTGCTTTAAAAAAAGTGGAAAATCTTATAATTAAAGTCCTAGTTGATTCACATATTTGTACTCTGAAAGCCATTCCTTCGGAATTGGAATTCATTACTCCAAAGCAACTAAGCTCCAGCGCTTACATGTTCAAAAGTGTGAGAACAATCCTCACAGAAAGGCCGACTGAGCTAATCACATTAGGCATCATGATCTTTAATTAGATCAATAGGAGAAGCGCATCAATAAACATCTTGGGAAGCTTTTGCTGCATTGGCTGGGCCCTCCAGGGAATCCCAGCATCAATATTAATCCATAAGAAAGTGTTTAGAAAAACATGTTGGATTAACAATGAGCGAAAGAATAATTTGGATGAAATTAATCATTGTTGTCATAGTACAAAAGCAAAAATCAGCTTATAAAATGAGTCCAGAGCATTAACAACCATGCCCTTTTCTGCCCAGTCTTAGGGTCACTCCCAGTCTCATAGCCCAAAACTTTCTGTTGGCAGAGACAAATGACAATTTCATCACCAATGTACTTGTATATTATTATTCAAAGGAAAACCCTGGAATTATTTTACTTATAATGATGTCACCCAAGAGACTTACTGAGTGTAAATCACACAGCAGAATCAGAGCTTTCCTACTTGCTGACTTTGTGGAGGACCAAGGAGGGGCGTGATGGGATTGGAGACTTAGGCCGTGGGTCTGTATTTGGTCATCATTTAGATGTTGGTTTTATAATAATTCATCTGCAAAGGATTCATCTCTCTCTCTCTCTCTCTCTCTCTCTCTCTCTCTCTGTGTGTGTGTGTGTGTGTAGAGGGGTGAGAGGGGGAAATCATGTTCCAGGAATATATTTTTCCCCATCATTTCTTCTTTCGTTCTTCCTTCTCTATGCCCTTTTCTTACTTTTGGGGGCTCTCTAGATTTGTTGCAGATTTCAAAATTATTTTCTAAAGATCAGATTCTTGTAATATGCTTTCCCACAGCACATCTGTTTTCAGAAAAGATACTAAGGTAATGATGTTGACAATAATGATAACAGTAGAAACAATCATAGTTGCAACAATAATAACAATGGTAGTCCCTAAAGGGCTGCAACATCCCCAATGCATGTAGAATATAGAAAGTAAGTGGAAAAGGGCCAGCCTAGAGTAATTTCATAGCTTTGGAGTGAATTTGTGCTGTGACTTGTTTAATGGGATATCCAGCTGTTTGCTTGGGTACACTTAAAGGCACAGAACATGAGGGGACAGCTTAAGTCAGCTGTGTTGGCATCAGATTTCGTGTAATGAAGATCCCTAGGATTTTATAGAGCACATGATGGTCAAGTTCTCAGGCAAAACTGTGTTTCCTGAAGACCAGGTCAGACTTGATGGTACAGGTTATCCTACGTCCCTGGAGGTCACTTAGTCTACTGCGCCACTGTAGTAGAATACAGCTCTTCTATTACATGTAGCATTTTATGACAATTTCTTTGCAATAGGAGTATGAAGGTTACCATTGTTTCTTGTTGTTTTGGCTTTAAATGTAAAATTTTAATATGGGCAACTTATTGTATGTTAATTATATCTCAATAAAACTTTTTAAAACTGTCACAGATAAAATAATAAATAAATAAATAAAAAGGACCTCAAGAACAAAGAAATGAGATGATTTTACTCTCCCAGTCATGACGTATTATTCTTAGTCAGTGGTAGTAGTCTTTTTTATTTTATTTTATTATTTTTATTTTTCCTTTTCTCCAACCAGGAATACACACTAGCACACTTAATATATACCCTTCAAGTCACCTCCATAGTCTATACACATTTAAAATACACCTGTACCCTTGAAAAAATATGGTGTTATTTGCATAAATAATGTTGTGCTATAAATTCTCCCATTTCTCACCTTTCTTCCCCCACATTGCGTTTTGAGGTTTACTTACACTGTTCTGTGTAGTATGGCGCACAAATCTCTGGCTTTCTGGTCATTTCCCATTCTTTGCCTTTATTTATCAACTCAAAAACAATCAAAGGAAAATTGTGCATTGTACTTATTTAGTTTCCTTTTAGTTCTCTTTCTGGTGGTGTGAGAAAAGATAATGTCTGGGATGTGTTTTTGATTTCTGCTTCAACCAAATAAAAGGAGTAAAAGTTGCCAATTGCCATTTTTGGAAGCTTGCTCAGTTTTTTGAGCACTAGATCAGGTATCGTATGCTCATTTAATTCCTAAACTAATCATATGAAGCAGAGAACATTATCTCCATTTTATACGATGAGGGTACTGAGGCCATACACTCAGTACAGAGCTTCCATATCTTGCTTGGGCTCCCAAAGTTCATAGGAAGCAGAGCTAGGTCTCAAATATATCTTCTCAAATCTGTCTCCAACCCAATTCCAAGTGAAATCACATAGTGCAAGGCCAATACCCATATATATCCACAGAAATCCTTCACTTAAATGTCTTTCTCTTTCAGGTAATGGTGCAGAGACAATGGCTGGATTTTGTTTGTTTGTTTGTTTTGTTTTGTTACTCTTTAACTATTTTATTTTATTTTTTTATTGTAGCATAATTGATTATACATGCTTTTGGGATATAGCATTGACATCCATCACCTGTGTACAACATGTGTGGGTCAAATCAATATTATTAGCATCAAATCATAATTATTCTTTATGCCCCTTATCCAATCTCTCCAACCTGACTCTCCCTCCCCTCCCCTCCAACTCTAGTAACCACAGATTTGTTCTCTCCTTCTGAAAGATCAATGTATTATCATGAGCTCTTCTCTTTTCCTTCCTTCCTTCCTTCCTTCCTTCCTTCCTTCCTTCCTTCCTTCCTTCCTTCCTTCCTTCCTTCCTTCCTTCCTTCCTTCCTTCCTTCCTTGTTTAGAGGGGATGAAAAAGGAAACCTGAGGATTCCTTTCAAAAGAACATTGTGCAAAGAATGAAATACTGCCATTTGCAATGACTTGGATGGACCTAGAGAGAATTATATTAAGTGAAACAAGTCAGGCACAGAAAGAGAAATATCACATGTTCTCACTTATTTGTGGGAGCTAAAAATAAATAGATACACGAACAACCTGGGGGAAGGGAGGGAAGAAGACACAACAATCACAATTCCTTGAAGTTGATATGACAAGGGAACAGAAGGACATTGTTGGGAGGGAGGGGGAGAGGGAGGAGGGAGGGAGTTTTTGGTAATGGGCCACAATAATCAACCACATTGTATATTGACAAAATAAAATAAAAATTTTTTAAAAAGAACATTGCATTTCTGGACAAAGAAAGGATACTAAAGTGGACCTAGCTCACCTAAAATTCTGCAGTACATTATCCACGAATGGTGTTATTTATTTTTTAGGTGACACTGATTGACATACAAGACTAGGTCACTTCTAGAATGAGTGATTGGTTACTAATCAAAAGCCCAACATCCCATGAAGCAAATCCCAAGATATCCCAACCATAGTGTATGATTCAAGGGTGTGTCATATGTGGAGATAACATGATGAGGACTGGCCTGGTGGGTCATGTGTACCTTTGCATCAGTGGTCTCTGTAATAGCATTGATGAATATTTGTGATAAAGACACTGATGTGGGGAACATTTCCACCTTATCAAAATTCCAGTTGTAAGTATTAGCAGCCCACTTAAGCTTGTTGGAGCCAATAAAAAAAATGGATAGGAACAATTTGTTATAGTGATTCTGGAGTGTTTCAAGGAAACTATGTGAAGAAGTGAATATGGGCCTCCAGGAGGGCTAGAATGGGGAACTGTGAGGCCCCCAGAACTCTACACATCTGGCCTGTTTTCACTCTCCTATAAAATTGCTGCTGCTTTGTTACCATCTTCACGATGTACTATAATTGCCCCAGAGCTCCCAAAATTTTTATAACTATTGTGATAGATAGAATAATGCCCCCCACGATGTTCACATCTTAATCTCCAGAATCTGTGGATATGATTGATATGTATTGAATTGTGTCCCCAAGTTTTAAGTCATTGAATCTTAATCCCCATTGTAACTGATGAGGATGGGAAATTGAATTACGGTAATTGAAAGTTGGGACTTAAAGAGGTGATTAGATCCTGAGGACTATGCCCAGTGAATGGATTAATAATTATGGTCATGGGCGTGGTTCTGAGAGCTTTAAAAGGAGAGCACATGAGAGTCTCTCTCTCTGCCCCACCATTTTCTGCCATGTGAGACTCCTGTGTCGCTGTAAAGCCACCACCAAGAAGACCCTCACCAGATGTGTCCCCTGGACTTTGGACTTCTCAGCCTCTGAAACTGCAAGCAATAAGTTTAGTTTTCTTACAAATTACCCAATTCCAGATATTTCATTATAAAACAACAGAAACAGACTAATAAAATGCTACACTAATTACATGGCAAAGGGAATTAAGATCGCTCATCAGCTGAACTTAAAATAGAGAATTTATCTTGGATTATCCAGGTGGGCACCATGTAATCATGTAATCATCAGGGTGAGACTTCTGTTGGATTTCTAACCTACAGAACTATAAGATAATAAATTTGTGTTGTTTTAAGCCACTACATCTTGTTTTAAGCCATAACAAATTTGATAATTTGTTATCACAGCCATAGAAAACTAATGCAGAAATAAATCTAGTATTTATTGAGCACTGGTACATGCTTTGAACGATGTGCTAAGCATCTTACATGATGTGTGTACTATTATTGCCTTTAGTGCACGGGTGAAGGGATAGAGTGTCTCCTAAGTTAAGAGAAAGATTCATGGAACAACTTTTTGTCCCATCGAAATCTGTCTATTACAGCATTCCTTCACTTGTGCACTTTGTGACCTCATCGGCTTCTTCCCTCCTTCTGCTCTCCATTTGAGATGGACTAACATTCCCCTTTGCCAAAGTGGGTAGTGTAGTAGTTCACATAG
>NW_007726710.1:460122-461583 GCF_000696425.1 Galeopterus variegatus
TTGTCCCATCGAAATCTGTCTATTACAGCATTCCTTCACTTGTGCACTTTGTGACCTCATCGGCTTCTTCCCTCCTTCTGCTCTCCATTTGAGATGGACTAACATTCCCCTTTGCCAAAGTGGGTAGTGTAGTAGTTCACATAGTCACTTGCAAACACTTTTCCCTCAATCTTGACACGTGCTCTTTGGAATTACCAAACTGGTGTGTCCATTATATTCTCTAGCATGGTAAGGGAGTCTTTGTAACCAATGAAGCAGATCTGGTTTGGGGACCAAAGAGATAGATGAGAGGCATATAATTCCCAACTAGTTCTTCATACAGCAAATACCAACATCTCCCCCGCCTCTTGTCCTCCTACTTTCATCTAGCAAAATGCCAATGAGGTTTGTAAGGCAGCCACCAATTTAGACTTTCCTGTGTCTGGTATTCAATATGTCTTTATCACCCACAGTATTAACACGTGGTGACTTAAAGGGACAAGAGTGTCAGAGAGGCAGCTCTGAGTTCTTCAGAAAACATAAAAATTGCCTAAATCATGACAGTGGTTAGAGTCATAGGGAACAGGCTCTACAGACGTGTATGGGACTTTGCTGGTTAAATGCCAGCTCTCTGGAGACCAGATGCTGGCTTCCTGAGGGCCCTGGAATAGAGAGAGAACAGAATAGATTGGGAGCCCTGATAACACACAAAGCTGTGGCTGCACATTGTAATCCATTGACAGTCCTAGCATTTCTGTTGCAACCAGTGCCCTTTTAGTTAATATGACTATGCTTTTTCAATTCCAAGTTTTACATTTTTCCACATTTATCATTTCTAGAATCATGGTTCAACTGACAATTGATGTGTGCATTTATTTTTGTGTTTTTCTTCTAGGAAGGTGCTATTAAATCAGTGATGTGTCTTAAAATATGGCATCTTAGAATCATAAAGACGTGTTCATAAATCTCCTAGAGGAATGGTTACTTTTGTTTAGATGAACAGATAAAGAGGTCTGCTTATTCTTTAGCCTGGAATTGAGGGACTATGTCATATGTAAGGATAGACCAAGGTCCTTTAAAGATGTACAGAAACTAGGAGGTGCATTATTTTTACTTGAGTTCTCTGAAAGACCTCTGTGATGGATAATTTTAGGTGCCAACTTGACTGAGTTAAAGGATACCCAAATAGTTGGCAAGGTGTTATTTCCGAGTGTGTCTGTGATGCTGTCTCTGGAAGAGACTGGCACTTGAATCAGTGGACTAAGTAAGGAAGATCCACCCTTAATGTGGGTGGGTGCCATCCAAATGGCTAAGGGCCCAAGTAGAACAAAAGGCAGAGGTAAGGTATATTTGTCCTCTTTCTCTTCTGGAGCGGGTTCACCTTTCTTCTCCTGCCCTTGGACATCAAAATTGAGATTTCTCAGCCTCCATAATTACGTGAGCCAATTTCCCTAATACATCTCCTCTCATCTCTCTCTCTTT
>NW_007726710.1:462830-474880 GCF_000696425.1 Galeopterus variegatus
CAACAGTACTTCCTGGATCTGTAAAAGGCTTGCATGTCTTTCCAACAGTAATAATGGCTACCACCAATTGAGCACTGTCATGCAGGCTCTATGCTAAATTCTTTATATGAATACATCTTTATGTAGATTTTCTCTATCAATTTTCATAACAATCCCTATTATATAGATGAGGACATTGAGAATCAGAGACATTTCTCAGGGTCACACAGCAAAAAGTGGCAGAGTTAGGACTCAAATCCAGATCTATGTCACATCAAAGCTCAGTCTCTTCATCACTTACCCACACTGCCTGTCACTCCCCCCTTGACCTTCTTTGTTTCAGAAAAGGTTGGGCCGGCCCCGTGGTGCACTCGGGAGAGTGCAGCGCTTGGGAGCGCAGTGGCGCTCCCACCGCGGGTTCGGATCCTATATAAGGATGGCCGGTGCGCTCCGGTGCGGGCGACACCAAGCCAAGGGTCACGATCCCCTTACCGGTCACAAAAAAATAAAAGAGGTTACAAAAAGGTAGATAAGAAGACCTCCAGCCAGACAGTGTTAAAGCTATCAGGGTAAGCAAATGGCAGCTGCTTTTACATACACATACTCTTCTGTGTACTGGATTTCCCACCCTTCAGGAGCTCATGGACTAGTGGTGGCAGAGAAGACGGGAGGCAGCAGACAACTACACCACACTGATGAGAACAAGTAGGAACCAAGGTCTAATGTGTTGAGGTACATTCCTTCTGTACCTAATGCACTGAATGTTTTTCTTATGAAGGGATGTTGGATTTTATGAAATGCTTTTTCTGCATCTATTGAAATGACCATATGTTTTTTTTTTCTCTGCCCCATTCGATCTACAGAGGAAGACCTGACCTCCCTGATTGCTCCCACCTCCCTGAGCATAGTCTGATTAGATTAGAGCTGATCACTTGATTCAAACAAGGCCAATCAGGGCCGGCCCGGTGGCGCACTGTGCTAGTGCGCCGCTTGGGAAGCACGGCTGCGCTCCCGCCGAGGGTTCGGATCCCACATACAGACCGGTTCCTGCTCACTGGCTGAGCGAGGGCTCAGTCTCTTCATCACTTACCCACACTGCCTGTCACTCCCCCCTTGACCTTCTTTGTTTCAGAAAAGGTTGGGCCAGCCCTGTGGTGCACTCGGGAGAGTGCAGCGCTTGGGAGCGCAGCGGTGCTCCCGCCGCGGGTTCGGATCCTATATAAGGATGGCCGGTGCGCTCCGGTGCGGGCGACACCAAGCCAAGGGTCACGATCCCCTTACCGGTCACAAAAAAATAAAAGAGGTTACAAAAAGGTAGATAAGAAGACCTCCAGCCAGACAGTGTTAAAGCTATCAGGGTAAGCAAATGGCAGCTGCTTTTACATACACATACTCTTCTGTGTACTGGATTTCCCACCCTTCAGGAGCTCATGGACTAGTGGTGGCAGAGAAGACGGGAGGCAGCAGACAACTACACCACACTGATGAGAACAAGTAGGAACCAAGGTCTAATGTGTTGAGGTACATTCCTTCTGTACCTAATGCACTGAATGTTTTTCTTATGAAGGGATGTTGGATTTTATGAAATGCTTTTTCTGCATCTATTGAAATGACCATATGTTTTTTTTTTCTCTGCCCCATTCGATCTACAGAGGAAGACCTGACCTCCCTGATTGTTCCCACCTCTCTGAGCATAGTCTGATTAGATTAGAGCTGATCACTTGATTCAAACAACGCCAATCAGATTCCCTCCAACAGAATTCAGAATCCAGTCAAGCAGCAGCCATTCAGTCTCTATCTATGACTGGCTAAGAGAACAAGTTACCGAGTCACACACCTGGAATCAGTTCCACCTCTTTCCTCTCCTTTGAGTATGCCAATTATGTGGAGGCTATTTTGCTTGAGGGAGTCCCATATTTGCTGTATTTCTGTTTCTTTTTAAAAATTCTTTTGCCTTTTTGCTCCTCTGATTGGATACTTTCATGTGTTTTATTTTCAAGCTCACTGATTCTTTCCTCTGTTTGATTAAGTCTGCTGTTGGAGCTTTCTAATGAGTTTTTCAATTCAGATAATGTGTTCTTTATTTTTAGAATTTATATTTGTTTTTTAAATTGATTCTACTCATTTGTCAAGTTTCTCATTCTGCTCCTGGATTATTTCCAGGTATCATTTAATCTTCTATCTCTGTTTTCTCGTGACTCCCTGAACATTCTTAAGAGGGTCGTTCTGAATTCTGTGTCAGACACTTCATAGATCTGCTGTTCCTCTGCATCCATTTCTTTCATTTAGTGCTGACGTATTTCTCTGTTCTTTCTCGATCTTTCTGTCTTTCTGTTCATGCCTAGGCATTTGAGGAGACTGCTATTTTCTGCTGATTCTCTGGGGGAGACTTTTTGTGCAGATTGTTAATCACTTCTGGGTCTGGGTTGTGTGGAAATCCAGGCGTGGATGGTGTCTTTCCTGCACTTTGAGCCACCTGCAGTTTTACTGCCCTGACCGATCTCTCCACTGAGACCAGCTGCCCATGCTGCACCCAAGTTTCCCCCGGTGGGCTAGCCTTTCTCTTGCGTTCCATCTGTTTCTTGTGGGGTAGGCCACGTATGTGTCCCTCGTGATAGCTTAGTGGCTTCTGGGTGGCTCTTTTCTCTAGTTTTTTGCAGCCACTTGCTCCTACATGGGCCTGGGGGACTCCTGTCAATGGTCTTTGTGGCCCGTGGGCTAGTGTGGTGTGCTCTGAAGCCCTACTCTCCCCCACAGACTCTGAGCAGGTTTACATGAATGGTGCCACTGTAGCTTTTTCTGGCTTCAATCCATGTGTAACAGCTAGTCCTCATCTACATATCAGGCTGGCTCAGAATGGTAGGCACCATTCCTACATCCTCCACCACGACCTCTCCCACCTTCACAAACTCTACGGCCCTCTCCTTTTCCTCCAGCTCCACCGGTTCCTGGTTGGCAGCCTTTACTTTTTAATAGTTGTAAATTGGTTACTTGTGGGGAGGTGCGATGCTGGGAATCATCTATTTTGCAGTCTTCAAGCCAGGACCATTTTAAAGTAAGCAACAAGTCCTACTTCCCCATCCACTCCTGCCCTACTCCTTCCAGCCTCTGATGAGCCTGAGGAAGAGAAGTCAACTCTTGCCCAAGTTGCTGTACATTTCTTTAAGACCCTAGTCACCAGGGAAAACTGCATCTCTCCTTCTTTCACTTGGAAAAATACGTTATGTTGGGATAATTATGAATCATCCTTTGATCTGTGTCTATATCTGCAAAGCATAATTAGAGCATCAGCTGGTGAGGTCTGATTGCTCCGATATTTCAGGTTCATATTTTATATAACACAAGGCTTGGTTGCTAAAACCAGTAAATAATTTACTCTAGTCTGAAATATGAGCTCCAGGCAAGAAACATGAGATCAAACAGGGGGAACTGCGGTAGGATAGCAAACACACTGCTGTCCTGTGACGAGTTTTTTCTAAATTCATGGCTGGAAGAAGAAAGAGGGGAGATGAGATGACAACAGGTGGAGCTTCAGTCATGGTCCTTTTGGCTACTGCCCAAATAAAATGATTTCGCTGACATCAAAGAGGCTGGAGAGACGAATATTAATTGTGAACATGATGTGGAGGGCATGATGGCTGAAGGAGCTTCTAATACCAAGACATTTCTCTCCTCACCCCAAGCCCTTGGACATGCCCAAGGGGAGTAGCAATGCTTGCTTCTTATATCTCCTTTAAAAATCATTCTAAGCCACAGGAGTTCAGAATAATGGGAGAAGGGAGTGCATGTTCTTATTTCTTTGATTTTGAACATCTGAGACAGAAACAAAAATTAACAAGTGGAGTTTCTTATGAAAAGGGAGTTTGATGCTTTTGTTGTGACATTAAATGAGAAAGGCAGGATTTGAGATGCAGCTGCAGTATGATCCCAAGTTCAAGTCAACAGCAAAATTTCTGGCGTGAGCAAAGACTGAAATTAAACACATTAATGTGTTTTCAGAGGTGGCTGTTGGGAGATGGGAGGATAGCTCTATGTAGCACTTCCTTGTTGCTGTAGAAGCACGATTCCTGTAGGGGCTGCTGTGTTGTCCTTAAGATTGTTCTGGAGGATAACGGTATGCCCCTGTGAGGGGTATGGCCTCCCCTGAAGGGGGAGGACCTTCTGCCAGCAGATCTTTGGTAAGTGACAAGGGTACTAATCGACCCTCCCTACTCTGTATTCGATTGGGAGCGACTATCTGGGACATGGGGGTGAGAAGGATTCTGAAATCAATGGCATAAAAAGCCTGATTGATTAGTGAGGTCTACCTGGGGGCAGGATACGTGGTGGCAGTGGGAGGTGCTATATTTGCCATGTGAGTTTGAAGTCAGACACCTGAGTTCAAATCCTGGTTTTAATCATGAGTTTTTGAACCATAAAAAGTCACTCTTGTGTTCTTGGATCAGCTACCTAACCTGTTACCAGCCTGTGGGAATAACATGAAGTAATCCATAAGGATGTAGCTGGTGTAAGGAAATGCTCAATACATTGCTCTATCCCTGTCCCTTCCCTTCCCTTCTCTTCTCTTCCCTTCCCTTCCCTTCCCTTCCCTTCCCTTCCCTTCCCTTCCCTTCCCTTTCCTTTTTTTCCCTTCCCTTCCCTTCCCTTCCCTTCCCTTCCCTTTTTCCTTTCATCCTTCAGGACCTAAAGACCATGAGAAAATTCTATTCTTTTTCCAGAACTCTCACAACACATTCTGCATAATTCTGAGTGCTTCAACCAGCCAGTGGAAGGCCCGGGGATAGGCAAGGATGGGAACTCCTGTCCCTTCCTTATGCCTACACCAGACTGTCAAGGGTTTTGATTCCAGATGTCAACAGCAGCTGCAGTACCTGCCCTCTTTGCTGTTTTTGGCACAGCCATAAGAAGATAAACGCAATATGGTTGACAGGCGTAGAAGACAAAATAGTATTATTTTTCAGGTGTTTTCAGGACCAAATTGTATTAGAAGGACCTGTCAGAATGAAGAAGACAGAAAAATACCTTAATACAGGGCACGGAATGATATGGTTGACAGGCGTAGAAGACAAAATAGTATTATTTTTCAGGTGTTTTCAGGACCAAATAGTATTAGAAGGACCTGTCAGAATGAAGAAGACAGAAAAATACCTTAATACAGGGCACGGAATGCTGAGCTAAGCAGATTACAGGTGCAATTTCTGGAATTCCTCCTCAGAGGCCAGAAGCCTGGAACTTTAATAGTTCTGAATTCCTAGAGGAAAAGAATTTCTTGATTGGTCTGAGAAATGCAATTCCCATCCAGTGGACTTCAACTGGAGAAGAATACCCAATTTCAGAACAATTTGAAATTCTTCGTGGCTCTCGTTTCCTCTTTACTTTTAGGTCCTGGTCTGTGGAACAATAAGTCAGAGGAATTGCAATAATTAGCACTGGGGAGAATTGACCTATTAATAGTATTGCCTTTTTCATTTCAATAGAATTATTTGCTGAGGTTGGTAGCATGGTGGGTAGCAAAAGTGTGTAAGTTTTGGATTCCATCTGATATGGGTTTAATCCCCAATTTACCACCTCACCACCCCCTCTCTGGTGATGCCTGATGTCACTTTCCCTCTGTGAAGCCGGTTTACTGTGCACTGGTTACCAACTTGCCTGAGTCTGGTGAGACAGAATGCCCACCCACACAACAGGTTACATGAAGTGAACTTATTGCTTACAGACAGGAAGCAAGAGACAACAGAAACCTAGGACTCATGACTAGCTGGTCTCCCAAGGCTCAGGAAGACTGCCCGGGGTGGAAGGAGTTGCATTTGTGCGTGCCTCACTTGTGCCACAGCTGAGGGACCCCAGACAGCAGTCCACTCTGGGTTTTATACTGCGGTGGAATGGGAATCACTGAGGTACAGTGTTGAAGTACAACTTGTTCTGGGGGAGAGGAGGAGCAGAGCCAGTTCCTCCCTTTCTCCAGCACATTCTATAGTTATTCTTGAGAACTACTAGTGAGAAAGGAGGAGAACTGGGTCAGTCCAAGGCCTCCCAGAGAACCATCCTGCAGCCTTGGCCCACCTCTGACTTCAGCTGCAGCTGATGCTTACCCACTGTGTCCCACCTCAGGTCTCCACTGGGTCGTCCCACTTTTCTGTCTCAGGGCTTTTATCAAAACGGTGGCAGCTCACTCAGGCCCCAGATTGATGGAGCCTAGAAGTGTAGGGGAGCTCATACAGCCTTCAGCCAATAGGAGGTGGGACCCAGTGGATAAATGGCCACTGCCCAGTCTTCAGAGGGAGCAGTGTGAGGTGCATTCTACACAGTTCCTCAGAGGGACCCCGGCAGGATGGTCTCTGGTGGCCCACAGCAGTAACCAGCTCCGTAATGCCTGCTTTATCGACGCTCCGCCCCTCCCTTTCTCACTGGCCCTACCCCCTCTGTGAAGGTTAATTCTAGGTGTCAACTCGGTTAGATGAAGGGATGCTGAGGAACTGGGTAAAGCTGTCTTTTTAGGTGTGTTCTGAGGGTGTTTCCAGCAGAGATTAGTATGAGAGTCTGAGCGGCCTCGGTGAAAAAGACCGTGAGAACCATCCCATCCGCAGGGGGTCCAGAGAGAACAAGAGACAGAGGAAAGAGGTGAAGGCTCTCTCGATCCGCTGGAGCTGGGATACACTCTTCTCTCCTGTCCGTGGACATCAGAGCTTGAGACTCTTTAGCCTTTGGGTTCCAGGACTTACACCAAGGACACCATCAGCTTCCCTGGTTCTGAGGCCTTTGGACTTGGACTGAGCCACTCTACTGGCATCCAGTTTATAGACGGCCTATCATGGGACTTTTCTTCATAGCCACATGAGCTAATTCCCCTAATAAATCCCTCTCATGTAGTTATAACATATCCTATTGATTCTGTCTCTCTGGAGAACCCTGACTAATACATCCTCATTTCTACTTTTGGAGATAACCTCTCCAATAAAGTCCCTTCACCTGAGTTCTTGTCTCAGGACCTGTATTAGGGAGATTCAAACTGACTCCACAGCTGTGTCAAATATTCTTCCTCTTTATACTCATTCTTCTTGCATTTTTCACACTCATGAATGGCTCAATTTCTCCCTAAAAATTCAGAAGATACACGATCATTTTCTTCTTCCATATCTCTCTGCTCATCTTTCTCTTCCTTTCATTCTTAGGGAAATAGGGATACTCTCTCTCTAGAGTCAATACTTTTTTGTCTTGAATAAACCTGATTCTCCAGCAGGATCATCCATTTCAATTAATGGCATCTCTGTCCCCTCAGTGACTTAAATCAGAAACCTGGGGCATCCCCTGCTAATCCTCAGTCAATCACCAAATCCTAAACGTTTCTTACGTTTACTCACTCCTCTCTGCATTAGCCTCTGATGGGTATTTGCTGTGTGTTAAGCATCTTACGAGCTCTACATGCTTTATCTCAGTTATATCTCCATAAGAATGATACTATTTTTGTCCCCACTTACAGATGATAAAATTGAGGCACAGAGAGGTTGAGGAACTTGCCCAGGTTTGTTCCAGTGAGTACATGGGGACCTGGAATGTGAATCTTGTTCCCAGTTGCAGAGCTCGTGTTATTAACCACTCTGCTGTTCAACCTCCACATCTTCTAAGACATCTCACCCTGAGGGCCGTCCCTTCCCACTCCAGCACGTCCACTCTCCCTCTCAGCCTCTTCCCTTCTGTCTTCACCCACGCTGCTGCTCCCTCTCTTTCACACAGTAGGCTCACACCAATGACTTATTGGATGAATGAGCCTTTGCGTAACCGATGACTCCCCCTATGTTTTAGCATTTGCATTACACGTAATTGTTGACTCTTGTTTGTCATTACTGAATAGAGGTAAAGAACTATGGGCTCTGGAGTCAGAAAGACCTAATGTCAAGTCTCATTGCCATGGCTTACAAGTTATGTGACCTTGAGTGACTCACTTAACATTTCCAAGCCTTAGTTTCCTCATCTGCAAAGTATAGATTAAAAATAGCTCCTATTCCATGGGTTTTTAAGAGAAGCGAAGGAGGTAATTTGTATATGCAAATCGTTCTTCAATGTTTTTGCCACATAATAAATGCTTATTATCCTCTAGTGCCAGCAGCACTGTAGTAGTAGTAGTAGTGGTGGTAACAACAATAGTATTACTACTAATAGAAGTAATGTTACTATTAGTAGTAACAATCATAGTAGTAGAAGTAATAATAGTACTAAAGACAGATGTGCAGTGGGTCTCCCAATCACATGCAATTTACAAGAGACTGACACAAACCTCATTTCCATAGCCAGGGGAAGTTCAAAGCCTTCCCCAAGAGTTTCATAAATTTTTAAGTTTGTTTGGTCTCCCTCCTTCCACCCTTGCCACTTCTAGTCTGTTCTCCTCACAGCATCTAGAGAAAGCCTTTAAAAACTCAAATCAGGTCATGTCGCTCCTCTGCTCAAAACCCACCCCTGGTTCCTACTCCACACCTCCCACACACTCAGGGTAAAATCCAGATTTCTCACCATGCCGTGGCCCCAGCTGCCTGCTGACCTCCCCTCCATCCACTTCTCCCTGCTGTCCCTCGGCTCCACGTATGCTGGCATTCTGGCTGTCCTCCAATGCACTCCATCTCAGGGCTCTGACACTTGTTCCCTCTGCCCAGAGGTCTCTTGCCCCAGATAGCTGATGACTCACCCTCTCGCTGCATCCAGGTCTCCACGCAAGCATCTTGCCCCACTTCATTTTCCTTCTTAGCTCTTGCATGAAAACTCCATACAATCAGGGCTTTTCCATTTTGTTCACTGCAATATTCCCAGGGCTGGAAGAGGGTCTTGTTGGACATGATAGTCACACGTGGTGAGTATTTCTCACGGAGGGGCACCCTAATCCAGCAGACCCCCTCATCTCACAGACCACCTTGCCCCTGCTGATGAACCCTGGCTCCAGCCCTCACTGGACGGACACAGGCACAAACCCAGACTCTTCCTTTATTTCCATAAATACAAACACTAACAAAAGCACTCATATAAGGTATTGGTCAGTTGATCAATTTTACTGGAAATTACAGAGCATTCAGAGCAGACATAGAAGAGGCTTCAGTCAAAGTAGTAAAAAATTTTCAGAAAAAAAATCCCTGTTAGTGAAATGTTTTGGTCATCTTGGGGCTAAAGATTTCATGGGGTGCTTCCTCCCACTTCGTGTCTGAGCCTACCCTGTCTCACTGGTGGTAGGCTCCTCTCTTTCTCAATCCCTTCCACATTTTATTTCCATTTCTTTTAGTCCTTCTTTCCCCACTCCAGGAGCAAAGCCACCTTTCCTTCATCTTCTCACACAGAGCCCGCAGCTTCCTCTTTCATCGTCTTGATTTTTTTTCCCCAAAGTCCAGGCACTCTGACTTTTCTTCAAGTAACTTCTCAAGGGATTTCTCCAAACAGAAATAGTTCCCACATATAAAAGGAATTCTGATGCCAACTAATAATGTAATTAAGGTTTCCACATCTGCTGTGCTTGTGTTAGTATTAGATTGTTATCCCTTTGGGAAGAAAAGCTGCGTTTTACTGAACTCAGAAGACATTTAGAAAATATGTGACCATGTGACTGAATCTCTGCAGGCACTGGGTACACATAGATGAAAAGATTTGGATTTGGCTCCCCAAGAGGCCACAGTGTGTGAGGATAAGCAGACATAGAAAACAATGATTTCAATCTTAGATAATAAAAACAACATTGATATATATATAAGGCCCAGCAAAATACAGAGGTGGTATTACAGTTTGGAGTTTTTCATTCCATGTCTCCCCCTCCCGACTGTAATTTCCTTGAGGGAAAGATTTTCCTTGAGCAAGGACTAAGTCTCTTCTATTTGCCATTTTACTTCAGGTGCTTAGCACAGTGACAGGCACCTAAGATGAACTCAGTAAACACTCATTGAATGAAAGTATGAATGATAGAATGGATTTTTTAAAAAAATAAGTGGTAGTGGCAAGGATAGATTGGCAGGGGAGGACCATGCAGAGGAAGATGGGATCTGAACTGGGCTTTGAAGGATGAAGCAGAGAACTGGGCAAGAGCATTCCGGACACATGAAAAACCATGTGCATAAATGGAAATATGCAGAAGAGCTTTGAATGCAGAAGACTGTAAGTGGTTTGGTAGAACTGGAATGCAAAGCAGGGCTATGGGAGCATGGAGGATAGGGCTCTAGAGGCAAGCAGGTCCTGGCCCTTTCTGCATCTTCTGTGCTGCAGCTAGTGCTGGCTTCAGAATAAGCATGCACTGCATGGGGTGGTTTTAAACTTTGGGGTGTATGGTTGTTTAGCATGCATGATAGACATGTACATTCTCAAGTCTCAAAAGATTTTGATTCAGGGTCTCTAGGACAGATGTCTTCAAAGGGTGGTCCAAAGACCAGCAACATCAGCATGTCCTAGGAACTTGTTAGAAGTGCACATTCTCAGGCCCTCCCAGACATTCTGTATCAGAAACTCTGGGCGTGGAGCACAGAAATCTGTTTTTCAATAAACCTTCCATGTAATTTCAGATGCACTCAGTTTGAGGACCACTGATCTGAAGCGTGGGGCTAAGAAACTGCACTATTAAACAAAACAAGCCCACACATATCTTTGATCATCTGCCCAGTTTGAGAGTGTCTCTCTAGGCATATCCCTTATCTTTATTGCCATGGGCTTAGCATCACACTGACAGATTTACTATGCCTTTTGGGACTATCCTGGGCTTCCTCCAAAAGACCTATGCCCACTAGGTCCTTAAAGAAAATATGAAGTAGACCAGAATCCGCAGAGGGAGTAGATCTAGTCTCTGATATTCACATGCTCCAAAGGGGAGGGAAAAGCAATTGTTTTTTTGCCAAAGATGTTGAATCATAGAAAGACAAGAGATGCCCTAAAAAAAATAAAGAGAAGTAAATTTAGAACAAGCAACAAGAGATATTTTCCCATTCAGCATTCACTCAGCTTGCAGAATTTGGGTTTTTTACATCTTTCAATGAATATGCAATATGATTCTTTTCACCCAAATATAATTAACACAACTATATTTTTATTCAACAGACAATATGCCATATAGACAATATTAAAACAGACAATACCCAATTATAATGAGCACCAGGGAATATTTTTATTAAATAGACAATTTAATGATAAGAGGCTCCTGAAAGATAGTTTTCTATTTCTTTTATTTCTTGGATCAACCTCTGGAAGGGGCTTGAGTCCCCATGTGTAAAGAATTGTGTTCTTTAAATGGATGGCTTCCCTGGACGTTAATCACTTTTTGAATAAGGCAAGTGACAGTTATAATGAAAACGTCTGTGTTTGGTTAATTTCTTTGGTTAGAGCATGTTTTCTGCAAACACATTGCTGGTAACATTAAGGCTGGGGGTTGCTATAGACTGAATGTCCCTCCAAAACTCATTGAAGCTTCATCCCCATCGTAACAGTGCTAAGAGGATGGGAAATCTGATTATGCTATTTGAAAGGTGGGGCTTTTAAGAAGTGATTAGATTGTGAGTACTGTGCCCTCTTGAACAGACTGATCCATTTATTGAGTCCTGGGAGTGGTTCTGATGGCTTTATAAGGAGGGCAGGTGAGAAGGTCAGCTCTCTTGCTCTTGCCATTTCTCTCGCCATGTGATATTCTAGGTTGCTGTAGAGAGTCACCACCCAGAAGAAGGCCCTCACCAGATGTGTTCCCTGGACTGTGGACTTCCCAGCCTCCAAAATTGTAAGATATAAATTTCATTCCTTTTTAAATTATCCAGTTTCAGGTATTCTGTTATAAGCAACAGAAATGGACTAATACAGGGGTTCAATCCTTGTATAGGCAGTAAGAATGAGAAAGTGAGCAATTAGGAGTAAGAAATAATGAAGAGAGAAAAGGCGGATAGTGACATACAAGACGTATTTCCACTGAGGAGAGCCTAGGGAAACTGAAGCCAAACATCCTAAGACCTTGGGACACCAGAACTCTGTTCCAAAGACGACGATGATGGTGATTATAATGATAATAATTATTTTTTTTTTTTTTTTTTTTTTTTTTTTTTTTTTTTTTTTTTTTTTTTTTTTTTTTT
>NW_007726710.1:475208-547298 GCF_000696425.1 Galeopterus variegatus
GCGCTGCCGCGCCTCCTAAGCGGCGCACTATCCAGTGCGCCACTGGGCCGGCCCGATAATAATTATTAATATAACAATAGTAATAGCTAGTGGTATTCAGTATTTACCATATACCGATATTGTGCTAAATGCCTTATATGCGTGCATTCGCTAAACCTTCAGAACAAACTGGGGAAGGTCCTAGCATCATCTCCTGGAGACTGAGGCTTAGAGAGGCTAAGAAATGTTCCCAAAGGTCACATTCCTAGTAAGGGACTGAACCAGGCTTCAAGTCCAGGAGAGCTTGCTCGAGACTTGTGCTCTTAACCGTGGCATGGCAATTCCTCTGTTAGAGAAGACTTGAAATCTAAGGAGATTACTGATGTATCTATGTTGTATGTACCATGCTCTAACATCTATTGAGCATGTGCTGTGTGCCAGACAGCAAGCTAAGCATTTAACATGCCTTATCACACTTAACCCTCCTGCAGAGTGTATACTTCTAACTTTCACATTTTATGGGTTGCAGAAATATTTGGAAGAGAATGTTTTAATTGTTGAAAGTGGGGGTGAAATCAGAGATGACTCCTAGGTTTGTGTCTGTCTGTGGGACCTCACTGATGACCTACAGATTTGAACCTCTGAAAAAACTGAGGACAGAGTGGAATGCTTCTATAGTTCAGGAAGTTTCCCCCAAGGAAAATTTCATCTCACATAAAATGAAAGCTCAGCTGAAACCTTCTAGATTGCCTTGAATTGCAATGCAGAGCCCCTACTTTGGTATTACTGTTGTATTATACCCTAATTTGGTGTAATAATGGTAATTTTATCTTGCAGTGGGTCCAGAAAATTATGGGTCATTCAAGGGTCAAGTGCAAAGTGTGTATATAAAACTACGATCAGTTACTTACGTGTTGACAAAATGTCCAGTATTTATCAAAGTGGCTCACATCGTTAAAAAAGATCTTTTAGATTACTCAACTGTTAGTGTTTTAATGTGACATTGAGTCCTTGGTCCACTCACTTTCTTACAGTGCCTGTGACAGATACACAATAAGGTTGTGAAAATAGAGGACATGTCTATCTAAGAATAGATGTGTGTTTTTATATATAATGTACACATTTAGTAAATGCATTTCAAATTTTATCATTCATACAAATCACCTGAGAATCTTGTTAAAACACAAATTGTGATTCAGTAGATCTGGGGGTGCTGAGATTCTGCGTTTGTAACAGTGCCAGGTAATACCAATGCTGCTAGTCGCCAGTCCACACTTTGAGTAGCAAAAATCTACATTGTAAAAATCAGAGTTAATATGTATATACAATTCTTCTCTTCTCAAAGATCTCAATAACCTCAAAAGTCATTTGTCAAACCAGTGCAATGAGGAGTTCCAATCAAGAGAATTTAAACTCATAGAATTAAACCAACTACCAGGGTGAACATCTAAATAAAATGTCCAACAGTGATTGCCAACAGCCACTCAGAGATCATACTTTCTGCGACTACCATGTGTTGAGTGCTTATTGAATGTCAGGCACCATGCAGAGTTTACTCTGTGGCACCCAGTCATGCTGGGGTCTAAATTCAGGCAAACTGGATACATAAAACAGAGGAAGAGAAGGTGCCACCCATGAGTACCATTTATTATACTTTTACTCTGTGCCAGGGGCTTCACAGACATTTTCCCATTTAATCCTCACAATGAAAAAATGGAAATATTATCATTGTCCCCATTTTTTTTCAGAGCAGGAAGTCAAGATCCAGGGAAATTAAGCCATATGTTCAAATTCACATTGTTCTTAAATGGAAAAACCAAGATTTTAAACTCAGAGTTTGTTGGCTCATTACCTAGCTTCTATCAAATCTGTACCATTGGGAATGAAAGCTCAACTTCCAATTCTAAAACAAGGTGAATAGCAAGCAGAATGGGCAAGAAAATGAATATCCCTCCTGAAACACACACGCACACACACACACATGCACACACACATGCACCTGAGCTGTTCTTCCCTAAAACTTGGGCTAGGAACACGGATGTGCTAACAAGCCTTTACTTACCCATGGGCATCCCACAGTCTTCCAGGTCATTAGCTCTTTAGTTCCAATCAACATCCATATTGTTGATAGCTGCAATCATTTGTAATTCAGAAAAGCCTCCTCCAAAAATCTCACAGATTGGCAATTCCCTACCATGCTTCAAGTGATTAATTCAAGCAGGTCAATCAACAAACCCTTAAAACTGGGCTAAGACAACTTGCAAAGGGATTTCTAACTAACCATATCTGAGTGGTGGGCACTAGTAGGTGGAATCGTAGGGATGATTTTGCAACCAGACTTTTCCAACCCTTGGAAATACAAGTGTGTCTTCTGAGGCAGTAAGGTGGAACAAGGGGGATTTCAAGGAATTATGGTAGCACAGGACTTACAACTATCAGGAGAAAGACCACTGG
The DNA here is from genome assembly GCF_000696425.1 of Galeopterus variegatus. Classification (NCBI taxonomy): domain Eukaryota; kingdom Metazoa; phylum Chordata; class Mammalia; order Dermoptera; family Cynocephalidae; genus Galeopterus; species Galeopterus variegatus. Next base: position 477,642 of record NW_007726710.1, read on the forward strand.
AACTCAGAGCTTGATTGGATTACACAGGTTTTAAAGCTTGATTGTGGGAGGAGGGTCATTATAGGAATGAGGAGAGAATAATGTGGGAAATGCAGTAGTGTGTGCTTGTTTTTACATTGAGAGAAAACCTTTACCAGACACATGCAGCTGGTGGGAAAATGATGGATTATACTGATCAGAAGTAAATTTTTTTTAATCTTGGAAGGTGGAATAAACGTTAGCTAAACTAGTAAATACATAAAATGCATTTGGTTAGAGAGATGACCTCCAAAGCAAGATGTGTGTAATAAAAACAAAACAAGAAAAATTGGGATATGGGAAGAGAATATTAGAACTACTAATAATGTATGTTTTTACTTAGAAATTAAGAAGGAAATTGAGCTTTACTAGTAATTAACATATGATTGACAGGAGGTAAGTGTACAATGTGTAAATGAATATGCATACATTTAGGTGTATCATCAAACATTTTTTCCTGGTAGAGATGAGATTCCTTAGTTAGTAAGATCATTTATACGTGTTTTTGGAAATATTCTAAATGTTATGTTGGTAGAAAGAAAATGTATTATGATGGATAAATAACGTGTTAGATATTTATAGAATGGAACATTAGACAGCTATTAAAATGAATAAGCTGGGCTGGCCAGTTCATTCAGTTGGTTAGAGCATGGTGTTGATAATACCAAAGGTCAAGGGTTCTGATCTCTGTACCAACAAGCTGCTAAAAAAAAAAAAAAAATTGTAAACTGGATTTACATAAACCTCAAACAAAATGCCAGATGAGAAAAGCAAGCTGCAGAATGATTAGTGTGATTCCATTCAAGTGTACTTTTAAAACATACACGACAGTATTCTAAGTCATTTATTTGCATGTATAGAAATGCTATAACACCATGGATAAGAGAGGTGCTCACTAATTTTAAAGTAGTGGTCAACTAGAACCACTAGTGGAGAACTCTAGGGGTTCAAGATTTGGGAAGGCTACCAAGGAAGGTCTGAACAAAACATTAACATTTGTTCTGTCTGGGAGATAGGAGTGTGGCTACTTTCTGGTTTATTAAATGAATCTATACTCTTCTGTATATTCAAAATATTTCATAATAATCAAAGAAATGAAATCTGCTAAACTGGTGAGTTGAGAGGAACGTATCCTAGACTGTTAGGCTTATAAGTCATAATGTGGAAGGCTGCAGGAAATTTACTCTCTTGGGACTCCAGAAGTAAGAAGGTGAGCTGAAAACACGTTGTTTAACCAAAAGAAGCAGAGGATGCAGCCAAAACTAAACTTCTGCTCCCACTTCCCAGTGGTCCATTTAGGGGGCTCTCTCTTTATGCAAATTGCATCCTAATGAGCAGAGCCCCACGCAAATGAAAATCAAGTAATCATGAGCAATGCGACATGCGGTCCTGTGAGCCCTGTGTTGGAAGATGTGGGGTGAGTTTGAAAGGAATATGAAAGAATAACAAAAACTGAGCTAGATCAATGGTTCTCAGCCCCAGCCACAAATTGGCAACACAGGCAACAGGGGATGCCTGACCCCCACGCAGACCAATTGAATCAGCATCTCTGGGTGTGAGGACCTGCCATAAGCATCTAATTTAAAGTTCTCCAGCTGATTGCAAAGTGCAGCCTGGGATGAGCACCGTGGTGTGTAACGTGTGCTCCAGGGCTCCGTAACCATGGGTTTTGTCTATTTTTATTCTTCCTGGCCCGGTAACAACTAACATAACTTGTGTTCGAAAATACATATTGCCTTACCTGTCCTAATGTTTACCTTTTCTACTCAGACAAAAATCTCAGTGGGAAATGGGAAATAGAGTCAATGGCCCTTAAGAAGATCATATCATAGGGTGGCCCTGTTTTCAAAATTAGAAAACAAAGACTCTGAAACGAGAAATGCCTGGTCCCAAAGACACACAGCTAATTAGCAGTAGATCCAGGATTCAAACACTAATTTTCTGACACCATCTTGAAAACAAAATCAGAGAAGTTTCTACAAATAAAGGTTGATTTTCCTCAGCTAATACTGCTAACCTGAACTGGCTTGAGAAGATGTTGCTGAGTGGACCTTCTTCGAAACACAGCACAATTTATAATTATCCTAATTGTGTGGAAATACAAGCTTTTCAAACGTATGAAGGGTCATAAAAACATCTTGTTCAGTTAGATATTTTAAGTGTTCCTAGTATGATCTTGTTTTTAACATAAATTTATTTTATTTTTGGGAAGTGTTTGGTTAGTAATAAAAAGCTTGAATCTACCCTCTGTTTGAATGGGCATATATTAAAATTGTTGGAAGCCAAATGGATAAGGTTCTGAAGGACTCTTTAGTCTGAGAGAGAGGCTGGGAATGGAGTAGGCTCAATAATAAATATCAAATAATAATAACAGTAGAAAATATTTTTAGCACTTGCTGGGCTAATAAGCACTTCTTAGTGCTCTGAGTAATAGGGTTGCCAGATCTAGCAAATAAAAATTTGGACACCCAGTTACATTTGAATTTCAGATAAACAACAAATAATTTTTTAATGTAAGTATGTTCCTGTATTTTTCTTTGCTGATTCTGTTAACTCTACTAAGTGAATTAACACCATTTAATCCCCATAACCCTACAAGGTAGGTTCTATTATAATTCTTATGGTATAGATGAAAAATGGAGGCAGTGAGTGTTAGGTTACTTGTCCAAAATCACAAATCTACCATGTGGCAGGGTTGGGATTTGAACCAGGCATTTAACCATAATGCATACTGCCCTTCAACAACTGTTCAGTGGGAAAACATTTATTCAGTGTCTATTATGGCCAAGCATTGTCTAGTGGGAGGAATTATAACTGAGAGGAACAGACTTGGATAAGTTATTTTCTTCCTTGGGCCTCTGCTTCCTTGTATGTGCAGTGAAAGGGAAAAGCCAGATAATCAGTTCTCAACTTGGTTGGGCAACTGGGGGACTTGCTAACTTTCACATGCCCCTTCTCACCTCCATAGATTCTGACGCAGTAGGTTTATCGGTGGATCCGTGGCATTCATTGAAGCTGATGAACCTGAAGTTTGAAACTCTCCAAATGAGATCATCTCTATGCTTCATGATTCTCAATCCTGGCTGCACGTTAGAATCATCTGAGGAGGTTGTGATTTATCTGGTGTGGGGTGGACCCCACTGTGTGATCCCACCACGGGAGCCGAGGCTGAGAATCACTACTACGGTAGCTCTCGGCTCTGACTTGGTTGGATGGTGAATGAACATATGTGGTTAAAACACTCCTAATGAGGTTAGGGATAAAAGAGAGAAAGATTAGTGGGGTCTCTTCATGACAAAGGACTTGCCCCTCACCTGACATCTGAGTTTTCATTTTTGCATCAGTTCATTCAACATATGTACACTGTTTCCCTACTGTGACCTTGGTGGAGAGATACATGGAATCAAAGTCTATATAGATACATGCCTGGGAAGCAGGATGATATTCAGGAAAACCATAGCTTGATCCTCAGTGAGATGCCCCAACTTCTCTACTCTACCCATCTCCCCTTTCAAATAATCAGGACCAGAACTCCAGTTTCACTTCTCAACCCTCCCAGAGTTATAGCAGCTGCTTATGCAATACCCAAGCTACACACTTCTACTGCCTGCTTTCCTTCTTCGTCATAAAGCTTATCTGTTCTATGTTCCAATCCCTCCAATGCTCTTCCAGGCATCTAAAGCTCAAACAATGATCTTATTCGAGCTACTGTTTAAATGCTAAATTGACTGTGGTTTGATATTTTGCCACTGCTGAAGAGTTTGTCTTTAGAATGGAGAGCTGGGGTGTCTCATGGCAGAACCTTCTTTTCATGGACTCCTGAGATTCTGCAACCTCTGATCAGTTTTTGAAAGTCTCAGAATGTGACTTTCTTTGAAGATAGGGTCTCTGTAGGGGTAATCAAGTCAAAATGAGGTCATTAGTGTGGACCCTAATCCAATATGACTGGTGTCCTTATAAAAAGAATTTGGACATAGACTCACACCTGGGGTGGACGTCACGTGCAGACTGGAATTTTGCAGCCAAAAATCAAGGAACTACCAGAAGCCAGGAAAAAGACCTGGAACAGATTCTTTCCTAGTACCTTCAGGGGGAGCATGGTCCTGTGGACACTTTCATCTTTGACTTCCAGCCTCCTGAAATGTGACATTAAATTTCTGTGATTTAAGCTGCTCAGTTTGTGGAACTTTGTTACGGCGGGCTTAGCAAACTAATACAGGAGAAGGAAACCCCACCCACAAAACATACCAACAATGAGATATAAACAGTGTAGTAATTACCAAGGAGTCGATTATTAATTTTGAGCCTTCCTGGAGGAGTCAACCTTTGAATTAGTCATCAAAGGACGAGTGAGACTTTGTAATGATTTTTTTTCTTAAACAGGTGTGTTAAGATCTCCCCCAAATGAGGGCTGCCTCTTCTGAGAGGAGAGTGCTCAGAAAGTTTCACTCACTATTTTATTCCCTGTTAATGATTAAGTCTAATAACTTTGATGTTCCTGGTCCCTTCTGCAGACAGGCGAGAGTCTTCAAGCATCCAAATAATCAAGCTCTCTTGGGTATGGGGACTGATGGCAGAGAGAACACCTTTCCCCTGCCCCCAGCCGGAACGTTTTGCCCTATAGGACAGGAGGGAGGACTCCCGGTGACATTTAACCTCACCTTTTTAATGTTTCCCCTCACTTGAGGACAGGGATGGATATGCTTCTCTCTGATCACTGACTACACAAGGTAAGCTGGCAGCATTTTCAACTCAAAAGGGACTTTTTACAAAGAACCCTTAAAAATAGAAAAATTATTAAGCCAAAAGAAACTTTCAACAAAGGGCTTTCTAGAAATGGTAGTTGTATTTCCTCATTACAGGGAGGCACATTTTTGTTTTTTGTTTTTACTAGAAAGGGATGTAGAGGCCTTAATAAGCCTTTTCAAAAGCTTGACCTGCAAATTGCATCTGTTCCCTGCAAGGGGGAAACATCATTTTGTGGCAATGCTTTCCCATGAGAGCAAGGAATGTATTATAAAATAGTTGGGTGATACAGAAGTATAAGTAGTAAAAAACAAAAGTCCTTTTTCACTCTCCAAAGCAGTTCCACTGTATAACCATGATAAGCAGTTGGAACATAAACTCCCAGGACTTATTTCTGGACATTTCCTCATGTGTGTACAAATTCATTCATTTCATTTCATTCATAAAATATTTGTTGAGTGCCTATTATATGCCAGTCACAGTTCTAGACATTTGATGAATAAACAAAGCCTCTGCCTTCAGGGAATTCTTACATTCTAGTAGGGGAGCTAGAAAACAAACAAATGCTTATGGTCAAGTAATGATAAAGAAAGATGAAGTGGAGGAAGGCCTAGGAAGGGGTAGGGGGGAGGTCAAGGAAGACTTCTCTAAGGAGGTGACACTGGAACAGAGGCCTGAATGAAGTGAGGGAACAAGACAAAGTGACTCCATGGTAAGAAGATTACAGACAGAGGGAGCAGCAAATGCAAAGTCCCTGAGGCAGAAAGGTGCTCAGTGTGTCCATGGACAAAAGCAAGAAGCCAGAGTCATCAGTCCAGCAGTGTGTCCAAGACTGCAGAAAAGTGGTGGGGTATGAGACCAGAAAGGTGACCAGGACCTGGTCATGTAGCAACTTAGGAACCACGGTGAGGACTTGCATTGAGAAGCCATTGGCATATTTGGGTACACACACTTGTATAGTTTGTTATTGTTGTTCTATATAATATGGCATCATATTATGTGTTTCTCCCATTATTTATTTGTTAATACTGCTTTGCAGTATGTTTTGGCAATCTTAGTGTGTTTGGATTTCATCATGTTCTTTCTGGACTATTGCATAGGTTTCCACAAGACGCTGTATCATAGGTCATTTAAGAAGTGGAATGTTCACCAGGTGGCAACAGGGAAGGGCACGATTCCAGGTGGAGTATCAGCCAGATCCAAGGCATGGAAGTCTCATCACATCCTGTGGGGTTGTTGCTAACTCATCTCACCTCCAGGGTGCTGGGGTCTGAAGCTCCACAGACCTCCTCCCACTTTGTTCACACCAAAGCACTGTCTATTTCTCTGGCTCAGGAGTTGAGAAGGGGTCTATTTGCAACCAGAACGGCTTTACAAGAGGACAGGAGAAGGTGTGAATTAAAAATAAAAGTCCAGCTCTGTTCTCCCATCACTTGACTAGAGCCATTAGATTATTTGGGGTCCAACAACGTGAATAACACTGATTCCTTGTGCTTCAGCCATCTGTGGAAAAACCCATTTCACCCAATCAAAGCCACATATTTGATCCATGTATAGCCCATTGGCTGAAAATGGGAGAAAAGAGAAAACTGCCCACCAAATTCAGTACCAGATTAACCTGTTTGCTTAGGATGTTTTACAATATCTATTTGGTCTGGGTACTTATTGGAAGAAAGTGAGCCAAGACGCCAGGTACCAATCAAGCTTTATTAAAGGAATAGAATCTGCTGGGCTGTGCTCAAAGTGGAGGACAGCACCAGACTTGGGGGTGGGAGACCTTATATAGGGTGCCAAGGGCTGGCTGATACACTCAAGGAGGGGCATTACGCTAATGTGGAAGCTATGCAACCAGGGTGGAGAATTGCACCCTTGTGGAAGCAAAAGGTTTCTGTTTCTTAGAAATCATGAGGTTTCTTAAAAAGGGAGGGGCTGGCAACTATTTTGTGCTTATTGTGTGCAAAGTGTCACTGGTCGCATCCAAGATCCATCATTCCCACCTTTTAAGTATAAGGAGAAGGGAAAAAGGGGCTGAGGTCTCATTCTTCTGAAGCTACTTCCTGCTGGAGATGGGTGAAGATATGAAAAAAATGAAAGATTTATGTTGGTGGATAAAACAATTAGGTGGCAGGGTATTGGTTTCATGAGGTGAAGCTGTATTCTTCTGGGGAAGGGTCACTGATTCTGAGGTGCTGATATCCTCCTTGCAGGAACTATTTGGTGACCTTTTGGTTGGTGAAAGCCTGCATACGTTCCTGCAAGAAATTAGAGAAACACCAAAAGAGACAGGGACCAAAAAGCAGGATGAGGCACAGTTAGGGGTCTGGGTAGTGACATAAGCCAGGGTATCCAAGGGTTCAGTGACTGGGGCCACCCCCAAGGTGTGTTTATCTTTTGTAACCCTTTGTGTTGGTGATCAAGGCTTGCCTTTAAATGGTTTAAGTTGTTTTGGATCACCCCAGACTCATTTCCATAATAATAGCATTCCTCCCCCAAGAAGAGGCAGGTGTCTTCCTTCTTGGCTGTAACTCCTTACAAGGGCCTGACAATTCTGTAAAGTGACTGTTGCGAGTGAGGTGACCTGTCACTGGAGGGAGAAGATGTTATCTATACTTAGTTCTTCTGACAGTTTTTGATAGAATTGAGAGGCAGTAGCAGGGCCCACTATGCCAGTCCCAGTTGCAGGAAGGATCCCTGCCCCTAAAAAAAGGTACAGTTAGTGCCCTACAGGAGCAGGGGCACTTCCTGAGGGGGGAGGCCAAAGTTAGTCCCAGTACCATCTCCATCCCTTCATCTGTTTGGACAGTGGTGTCCAGATGAGCCAAACAAAAATGCAAGAAATCGCATTAGGGGGCAGGCAACAGGATCATGTAGTTTTACAAAGGAAATATATTCTGGTTTTAGGGCATGGATGAGGAGGGGGTAAGTGAGTGGTAGCATTTGGTGTTAGTAAGGCTGAGTGTGGGCAGGCCCCACATAATGCTGACAGTCCACACTGAGGTGAGATCAGAGGAAAGTGAAGAGAGGTTTGTGGAAACATTGTGGGCTGCATTGATGGGGGGGGTGGACACAAAAATTTCTTGTGAACTGGGAGACAGATGAGTCACTCGGGGACCAGTCTGATTCGTTGAGGACTGCATCATCCCTGCAGACCTGAAACCTCCATTTTCCAGGTAAGGGGAGCATTGAGATAGGAGGAAAACATGGGAAGGATGCAAAGGGTTAGGGAGCCAAAAGAATTTGAAGGGTACATTGCCACAATGAAATTGCTAAGAAGCATCCTACTGATAGGAGGTAAAGGAGAGCCAGGAGAAATCTTCCTATAATGTTACACTCTTGGGGCAACACTAGCTAATCCTGTAGCAAGTACTGGAACAGATAGTATAATAAAGGTTAGTGACACAGGGTGGCATATATTTATCATGTCCCATGATGGAAAACACATGATAACAGGTTGGGACCAGTCTTGAAGTAGCTCTTGTGTGAAGGACATAAAGTGGGCCTGCAAGAGTGAGAGGGTAATCTCAGGGGGGAAAATTATCCTTATTCTGGTTTTGGGGGAAGAGTGCAGTTCCCGGAGATTTTCAGTTTTGTGGGTCCTAAAATGGATGAAGTGTAAGGAGATGTTGGGTTGTGGGTTGAGCAGAGGGACCCTTCTGGCCTGGTGTTAACAGTTCCTTTGTGTAAAGTCTCAGGTGCTAGTTTTACCAAGGATAAGTGATACCAAAGGGCCTTTCCTAGTACTTTTACTGCCATGGGGGTGGTAAGAAGTACTGTATAAGGCCCTTCCCAGCATGGCGAGAGGGACTTTGGAATTCGGGTCTTAATATACACTTGCTGTCCTGGGCACGGCTTAAAGTCTGAGGGGGCGGTGGGGAAAGGATGAGGTAATAGAAGTTTGGCCTATTCCCTAAGAAGGTCCCTAATGAGTGAAAGAGTAGGGAGATACCGGCCTAAAGGCGATGAGCTGGAAGGGAGAGGTGTGAGAGTGAAGGGTCTACCATACATAAGTTTGAAGGGGCTGCGGCCTGTGTGCTTGCAAGGGACAGCTCATAGGCGAGTGAGTGACTGGTGGGTAGGCCAAAATGAGTGATGATTTCTGAGGTGAGAGCACGTGTTACTGCTGTAGCATCCTCTGAAGTGCAGGGAAAAGCCTCAACCCAACCTGAAAAGGTATCTACTAGGGTTAGAAGATAGTGTGTCATAATGAGATGTGTGGAAATGTATGGAAAGGGATTGAGAAAGAGGTTCTGAGAGTCAGGAGTGTTTGGGGATGAGAGTGGCTGGATTTAAGGGTGGGTGAGGTTTAAGGAAGAACTGGTAATTTTCAATGAAAGTAAGGTGAATAAGTTGTAGGCAGGAAGAGGAGAGAATCAACATGGCCTTATGGCTGGGAAGGTCTTGAAATGATGGGGGGAAAAATGACTGTTTGTTGTCCAAAAATTAGTTTAGAGCTTTCTTGTGCTAAAAGGGCAGCTGCCGCCAATGCCCATAAACAGGGGCCCATCCCCAGGCTGTGGCATCCAATTGTTTAGAGAGGTATGCAACAGGGGAGAAAATATCTCCTGCCTCTTGTCCCAAAACCCCGACCACCAATCCTTGGGTTTCAGTGACATATAGGATAAAAGGATGAGAGAGGTTTGGGAGAGATAGAGCTGGGGCTGTGAGGAGATCCGCTTTTAATTCCTGGAATGGAGAATGAATGGGCTTTGTGGAATCTAAAGGAATGGAAGGATCCCCTTTGGCTGCCTCATAAAGTGGTTTCGCTAGCCCACCAAAGTTAGAAATCCATAGGTGAAGATACTCTGTAAGACCCAAGAAAGAAAGGATTTCACTCTTTGTGGTAGGAGTAGGGAGTTCAGAAACTAGACTCTTGCAGTACCCCATTATGTCTCTGGTGTTGGGAGTGAGGTGGACTCCCAAACAGGTAACTGAAGGAGAAGAAATGTGGGCCTTGCTGGGGGACACCTGATAACCCCTGGAGGCCAGGAAATTAAGGAGAGCAACAATGTGGACCTGTGAATCCTCATAGGAGGGGCTACAAAGGAGGAGGTCATTCACATATTGTATTAAAGTGCTAGAGGTTAGAGGAAGTTCAGATAAGTCTTGAACTAAGGCCTGGCTGAAGAAGTGGGGGACATTCTGAAATCCCTGGGGCAAAACTGTCCAAGTAAGTTGTTGGGAATGACACGTGTCAGGATTAGTCCTGTACTAAATGGTATGAGCTGTTAGGCTTTATAACCAGAAGGATGGGTATATTAAATGGTGAGTGGGTAGGCCATAAGAGATGAGAAGAAAGGAGTTTGCGTATGATGGGTTTTAAGCCTATTAGGTGTTTGTTAGAGATGGGGTACTATGGGACATTAGGGAACAAAGAAGGGTTCCACAATTTAACAAGGATAAGGGAATGGTGTGTAGCAATGGAGGGAGAAGAAGCATCCCATACTAGGGATTAACCTTATCTGAGGGGAAGGGGAAGGTGGAAGCCTCAGGGGCCAGGTCTGGGGCAGCTGGTAACAGGAGTATTGTAGCTGGAGTTAAAGTGTCTAGGGTAAGGGTAGCTTTGAATTTGGAAAGGATGTCCCATCCCAGTAAGGGGGCTGGGCATTGAAGCATTATTAAAAATTTGTGTGTGAATTGGATGTGATGTAGGGTGCAGGAAAGGGGTTGAGTGATCCATGGGTGGTATTCTGATCCCATGACCCCTACTATTGTGATAGAGGATGGAGTTGTTGGTCCTGCATATTCAGGAAGGGTAGAGTAAGTGGCCCCTCTATCAATGACAAAAGAGAACGGCTTACCTGCTATGAGGTGAGTTGCCCTGGGCTCATGCGTGGTGCCCTCTGTGGGGGCCTCAGGTCCTGGGCATCATCAGTCCTCCTTCTGGACAAAGCCAAGAAGCTCTGGTAGGGAAGGCCATGAAGCCAAAGGCTGAGTGTTGGGGACTGGGCCACTCCCTCTCTGGCGAGTGGAACAGTCAACCCCCCAGTGATTTGGCTGTTTGCAGTGAGGACAGGGCCTGGGAGGAAGCCTGGGGTTATGACAGGCTCATGCCCAGTGGCCCAGTTGACCACATTTGAAGCAGTTTCTGGGTGGCTTTCCCCTACAGGCAGCCAGCTTTGGAGTATGTGAGCCACGGATGGCATTAGCCGGGAGCTGGTGTTTGGTCTGATCTCTTTTGTAATGATCCTTTTTCTCTTCCTCCTCCCTATTGTTAAACACCTTGAAAGCTGCACTGAGGAGGTCTCACTGGGTCGTATTTGCACCATCCTCAAGTTTTGTTTGTTTGTTTGTTTTTTCTTTTTTGAATGTCAGGGGCTCATTGGGTAATGAAATGAGAGTGTAAGAGGGACATGCCTGCAGAGGAGCTTGGGTCTATATGTGTATTTATGTAAAGCCTCATAGAGGTGGATTAGGAACTTGCTGGGATTTTTGGTGGATCTCTGTGTGATTTTTCTAAGTTTGTCATAATTGACTGACTTGTGAGTAGCCTTTTGGAGGCCGTGAAATAGGTGTGTGATCATGTTATCCTGGAGATTTCAGTCCCCATGGCTGGCCTGATAGTCCCAATTTGGGTCCATGTGAGGTATGGCAACAGCTCCCACAAGCTGCCTATTATTTGGGGCATGTACCTTGTCTGCCTGTTATTGGGCCATTATCCTGACCTACTCCCTGCCTTCTGGGGACAGATATGTGTCTGGGTTGGACTGGAAGGATCACAGTTGTTTTTCAATTTGGGAAAGGTCCGAAAGAGAAAAAGGGACATGGACTCGGACAATTCTGTCTGTCCCAGCCACTTCACAGAGAGGAATATAAATGAGCTGGAGCTGAGGTGGGGTTGTTACCTGATGAAGAGGAAGAAGGAGAGGGGTTGGGTGGCTGAGGATGAGCGTCTAGAGACCAGGTAGGGGGGAGAGAGGAAAAAGGTGAAGGCTGATGGATCAGAAGATTAATTCGAGTTCAGAAGTGGAGGTCGGGCATGAGCTAGGAGAATTTGAGACATAGGAAAGTTTTGACAGAGAAACAAGGAAGCTTGAACATAAGGAATTTCTCCAGCCTTTACCGTTTTGGTGACAATAGCTGTCTAGGTCTCTGAGAGTATCTAAATCAAGGGTACCATCTTGTGGCCACTGGGATTCATTGTCTAGTTTGTACTTAGGCCAAACCTGATAGTAAAAATGAGGCATTTGAGTTTTAATGTCTCCCTGGAGGCCAAGAGATTGTCTAAGAGACAGCCTGGAGGCATAGAGCATGGAGGTTTGGATTGTGAGGATCCCATGTGAAGGGTGAGAAAGGAAACAGGCAGTCTTTGTAGAAGAAGGGTGCCAACAAAGAGTGTCCTCTTTGCTGTGCACCTTCTTTTTGAGAGAAAAGCCACTGACTGGCTAGAGGAGCATCCTCCAGTTCTCTCGGCTAGGCACCTGGGCTTCTTAGAGATCATAGTTGTAGAGAGTAGTCAGGGGAACCAGTAAAGCAAGACAGACCCACTGACTCACCCTGAATTGAGGCTGATGTTGGATGCGTTTGTCTGAAATGGCAAAAGGAGAGTTCTGAATGTACCAGTTTGGAAGATCTGGGAAGGGTGGCCACAGGCCAATCAACCCAAGAGAGGGGATCATCCCAGAATGTCAGCTAGAACCCTTCCTGGGTTTTGGCACCAAAATGAAAGAAAGTGGGCCGAGACACCGGGTACTGATCAAGCTTTATTAAAGGAAAAGAATCTGCTGGGCTGCACTCAAAGTGGAGGGCAGCCCAGGGCTGCCCTCAAAATGGAGTTCAGCACCAGGCTTGGGGGTGGGAGAGCTTATATAGGGTACCAAAGGCTGGCTGACACAATCAAGGAGGGGCGTTATGCTAATGTGGAAGCTATGCAACAAGGGTGGAGAATTGCACCCTTGAGGAAGCAAAAGCATTTCTGTTTCTCAGAAATCATGAGGTTTCTTACAAAGGGAGGGGCCGTCGACTATTTTGTGCTTAATTGTGCAAAATGGCACTGGTCATGTCCAGGATCCATCACTCATAAAGGAAGAATTAATTCTTCCGGCTGACCATAATATTTTGGTCATAATATTTTATGAACCTCTGCAGTATAATGATTAAGATTGTGGGTTTCAAATCCTGGCTATGACACTTAATGGCTCTGTGACATTTAAGTGAGTTACTTAACCCTCTGAGCCTGAGTTTTCCCATCTGTAAGGTGCAAATAATCATAATGACTATCTCATAGTGTTGTTTTATGGATGCTAAGTGGTATTGCATGCAAATTTGCTTGGCAAAGAGGCTAGCACACTCTAGGGTCTCAATAAATGTTCACTGTTATTAATGTCGGGGTTATGGTCTGGGGGGCCTGACAGTTAGCCTTAACCATCCAGTCCACTTACCAGGTTTGTGACTGCCATAGGAAAGAATTCAAGGGCAGAGTCACAGTAGAAAGTGAGAACAAATTTTCTTTCTTTCTTTTTTTTTTTTTTTTTTTTTTTTTGAGACCGGCTGCACTGCGCTCAGCCAGTGAGTGCAGCAGCCATCCCTATATAGGATCTGAACCCGCGGCAGGAGCGCTGCTGTGCTCCCAGCGCCGCACTCTCCCAAGTGTGCCACGGGCTTGGCCCAGAACAAATTTAATATAGTAAATAAGAAATACAGGTTCCACAGAGAGAGAAGTGTGGCATAGCTTGAGACTGAGCAGGACCCACACCAAGTTTTACACAAAAGTAAGTTCAGTACAGACATCAAGTCTAACACAAAAGCAAGAAAAACATACTTAAAGTTCAGTACAAAGTGCAAGTTGTCTCAAGAGAATGAGCAGCTGCCTGCTGAAAATAAGCTTAGATGCAAAGTAAAGTATACACACCTCAGCCAGTGAAGTACATGTTGCCTCTAAGAAAGTGAGCAACAATCCCACCTTCAGCTGGGATTCGGATTTTATAGTTTCTCTGCTCAATGAATATTCAGTTAAGGGAGTGGTTCTTAGTTATACACACCAGGCATATTCAAGAATATTCTGTGCTCTCTATTGAGGATGCCTAGCCACTGGATTTGCACAAACCAGCCCCTTGTCTCATCTTCCCGATGTTGGTGCTGAAAATAGGTCTAACTGGCAACAGTAACTTTCTTCCAGGGGAGAGCTCAGAGGAGGGGGCCTGAGACCTCAGGGAGTGGCTAGAAACCCAGCATCCTGTAACCTTTAGCCCAGGGAAACCACACACCTCCTATATCATTATTACCATGAGCATTATCACTTTGTGCCAGGTATTGTGCATATATTATCTTATTTAACCCTCATAATCACCTTTGTGATACATAACATTACCCCATTTTACTGAGACTCAGAGGAAAAAGATGTCTTACCCAAAGTCATGCAGCTTATAAACAACAGGGTTTCAGGCCCCAGATATTTTTCTGTCATGCCAACCTGCCCAGAAAAAATAAAAAATTCTGCCTTTCTTAAATTCACTGGCTTATTAATATACTTGCCTAACTCTAAGCAAAATTTCTTGCCCAGCAACATGAAGCAGTTCATATTCTAATTGATCTGAACTGTTCCCAAAGTTGAAAGAGTGATACAACATCAGCTGGTTTCCCATTAAAACATAGTTCCTTGTTGCACACACTTGGGTATGTTTAGTCTGGATGGAATATGCCCCATCTACAAACAAATATGTGCTGAGTATCCCTTATCCAAAATGCTTGGGATCAGAAGTGCTTTGGATTTAGAATTTTTTTTTAGCGGGGGGCGGGGGGGGGAATTTTGGAATATATGCAAATACTTAACCGGTTAAGCATCTCTAACCCCAAAATTCAAAATTCAAAATGTTCCTTTGAGCCTTATGTCAGTGCTCAAAATTGTTTCAGATTTTGGAGCATTTTGAATTTTCAGATTAGGGATGCTCAACCTTAGCAACAGAGAATAAACTTTGTTGTTCTTGACAGAATCTTGTCTCCTACCCAGCTTTAAAGAGGAATCTCTACTTACTAGCTGTGTGACTTTGGGCTGGTCATTTTAATCTCTGTGCCTCAGTTTCCTCATCCACAAAATGTGAATGAAGATAGTACCAACCCACAAGACTGTTGTGGGATAAGCTAATGTACATGGAGTGCTCAGGAGAGTAATACATTCATGTGGTCACAGGTTGGGTTCTTCGGAAGCAGATGTTGAGATGGAGTTTGTAGAGTCAGATGTTTATTAGGCATTAACACCTGAATGAGGAAGGAGATGGAGTCAAAATGTAATGATCACCTGTGGAAGAAAGGGGAGGGACAATGATGTGGAACTGTGGTGAAGAAAAGCTTAAGCCAACTTGGCCATAAGCTCTGGAGCAAGTAGTGTCCATCAGATTGACCAGCATCAGGTCAAAATGGCTGGGCTTTGTCGTTCCACCTCACCCAATCCCAGGATGCCCCGAGAAGGGGTGACCTGTGGCCAAGAGGCTCTCTGCACCCAGACAGAGAGCTGCAGCTTGTCCACAGACCACATTCCCCACAGCTGTGCAGTGAGTCCTGCTTTGGAGAAAGATCTGAACAGCACGTCTCCATTTCTACCACAATTATCATCACCACCTTCATTTCCATGAAAGAAATGCCAAGTTATCCTCAAGGGAAGTGGAGAAATGCCCCTATCTCCCTGCTACTAACCAGCAAGTTTCATCCACTGAGCCCCAGCTTCTGCTGCATGTCTGAAGGACATGAGGACTTCCTGGAATGAGACGTATGACCGTGGGGCTCAAACTCATTCCTTCAGGGAGCAGACTTGCAAACCAGCAGGCCTGCTGTGATGGATGGAGAGACCAGGCAGAAACAGGAGGAGCAGGGGAGGGGGAGGAGCTGCCCCAGGAGAGCGAGCTTTCCCTGACCTGCTCATCAAGCTGCCCCATATTTCATGGGTCTACTGGTGTCATTGCAACCTGCAGGGTGTGACTTTAATGGATGTGTCTTGCTGGTGCCAGAACATTGCAAGCTGCCTGGGATTCAGTCTCTTGCCATTTATCATCTTGGAAATATTGGCTGAACCCCTTCCCCACCCACACACATAGACACAGCCTCAAAACTTTACACAGATGAACATTAGATACAGTCACATACACATACAGATGCACACATAGATAAACAGAAACCCACACATACTAATTCAACAATTATTTGTTAAGGACCTACAGTATGCTGAGTCCTCTTCTAGGTAATGGGGATTCAGCAGTTAACAAAACTGATAATATGGCCTTCATGGAGCATGTGCTTCAACTGGAGTGGTGAGGGGGTCAAAAATGATGAATAAGCAAAATATATTAGTTAGTGATGAGGGAAAAGGAGAAAAATAAAACAAAGGAAAGGGAGAAGAAGTGATGGAGGGGGAGTTGTAATTTTAGATAGCATTTATTGGGCTTTTACCATGAACCAGGCACTGTGCTAACTTTTTCATGTACAATGTCATTTAATACTCACATTTTTTGTGTGTGTGTGTGTGTGGTACAGGTATTCTAACTATCCCTATTTTGCAGCTGGGACTCAGAGATATTAAGTGCCTTTCCCCAGCCACATAGGTAGTCAGTGGCAGGATTAAGGTGTAAACTAAGACAGTCTACCTAAGAGCCTGTGCTCTTAATTATACATCAAATCATATTGACACAGAGGCATCCCCAGTAAGAAATGAATATTCATACCTACATCCAAACATACAGGTATTCAGTTACACAAATACACACAAGCATGCAAACTGATACAAATGAATGCCGTGACACATATATTCCTACACAAAGGCACACGCATATGAAACCATGCATGTGTGTATGCACATACCTCCAGACAGGTGAAAAGCAGATGCTGCTGTCCCATCTCTAGTCTCTCCTTCAATGTGGATGGGGCGTGATGTAGGTCGCAGCCCCTGACTCACTCACATGTTGGAATCATGACAATTGCCTTCCTCCCTGAAATAAACAGCATAGTCAGTGCAAGCTCATTACTGTGACTGACAGGGTAAAGACAACCCAGCTGAACAGTGGCAGCCACCTTGATGGAGGGGCAGGAGGAAGAGGACAGAAAGGAGACAGTGGAGCCTCACACTAAGCAGATGTCATTTTATAAATGCGACAAGGGTGAAGGAGTGGAGATGGCTACTGCTCTTGGAAATCTGCAGATTATTATTCAGAGGTGGAATCTGCTGATAAATAATTTAGCCCTAAGAACATTTCATCTTTTCCTATGAATGTGCCAAATATTCTCCAATTTCTCATCCTTTCCAACCTTCCCAAACAGAGCATCCTTTCTTACCAGCTTACCAATGATTATTGACATTAGAGCCTGGAAACATTGCACATTTGATCAAATCTCTCCTACCCATTTCAATGGTGACCAAACTAAGGTGCAGCGAGGGGAGGTTTATTTATCCAAGGTGAACAGAGCCAATGGGAGAGAACAAAATTAGAACTTAAATTTTAAGACTCCCAGGCCAGGTTTTTAAAATGAAATTGGGAGTCTTTCCCTTAGAAAATATCTAAACATCCCTCTAATGGAGGGACTATTGTGATACAAAGTGATTGGTAGATGGGTAAGAACAGGTCCACATCTGTTCACACCCTTTTCCATTCCCTATTAATCACTCTGACATGTTGAATTTAATATGCGATTAGCATGTGATAAGTATTTAGCATTTTTTTATATACAGACACCTCACATATATTATCTCATCTACTCTGCACCACAACCTCAGGAGGTAGGTACTATTACTACCCCCATTATACAGATGAACAGAATGAGGTCTGAGGAGGTTGCATAAGCTGTCCAGGGCAATAGATCATATGTGTGGGTCTATAACTTGAACTCAGAGTTTTTCTGACTTCTAATCCTATATAAAAGACAAATAGACTTAAATTGCTGAAACTGATTCAAAAAGAAATTTAATTAATAGTCAAAAAAATTTTCACAAAATAAGCCCCAGAGCCAGATGGTTTCACTGGTAAATTCTACCAAACACTTAAAGAAGAAATATCAAAAATCCTTCACAAAGGATTATAAAAATAAAAAGGGGGAGGGAATACTCATTCCATTAAGCCAGTATTACCCTGATACCAAAATCAGACAAAGACAAGAGAACTACAAATTAATGCCTACTGTGAATATAGATGCAAAAATCTTCAACAAAACACTAGAAAACCATTTCAGTAAAATATAATAAGGATTATAAAGGGAATATTAAGGAATATAAAGTTGGTTCCGTACATAAAAGTCAAACAATACGATACACCATATTAATGGAATTAAGGACAAAAACCACGTGATTATTTCAACAGATGTAGAAAGAACATTTGAGAAATCCAAGATTCTTCCATGAGTTTAAACAAACAAACAAACAAACAAAAAACAACCCCCCCCCCACAAAAACCACTCAATAAACTAGGAATAGAAGGAAACTTCCTCAACCTGGTAATGTGCATCTGTAAAAAACACACAGCTAACATGATGCTTAACAGTAAAAGACTGAAGAACACTTTCACCCTGAAATCAGGATCAAGAGAAGAATGTTCACTCTTGCAATTTCCTTTTTTTTTTTTTTTTTCCCCTTTTTGTCTTTTTTTGTGTCCGGCAATGGACCGCAACCCTCAGTGTCGCGCCCGTACCGGACCGGGACCGGCAACGGAATCGCAACCCTCGGTGCTGTGCCCGCCCCTCGCTCAGCCAGTGAGCGGGAACCAGTCTCTATGTGGGATCTGAACCCTCGGTGGGAGCGCCACCGCGCTTCCCAAGCGGCGCACTGTAGCAGTGCGCCACTGGGCCGGCCCATCACTCTTGCAATTTCTATTAAACATTGTACTAGAGTTTCTTTAAAAAAAATACATATTTTAATATTTTTAATTTTTTTGGTATCCTTTCTTTATTTAAACGTGATTGATAATACATATCTTTGGGATACAATGTTGACTATCATTATTTGTGTATAATATGTGATGATCGAATCATTATTCTTAGCATATTCTTTATTACAAACCATAATTATTCTTTGTGCCCCTTACCCAATTTCTCCCTACCTTTCCTCCCTCCCCCTTTCCAAACTCTAGTAACCATAGATTTGTTCTCTCCTGAAGGTTCAATGTATTATTGTGGTCTTTCTTTTCTTTTCTTCTTTTCTTTTCTTTTCTTTCTTTTCTTTTCTTTTCTTTTCTTTTCTTTTCTTTTCTTTTGTTATTCCTGTAGTTGAGGGGTAAAGGAAGAGAGGAGCTGTTTATCCTTTGAATTTTGTACCCTTCAATCTGATTGTGTTATGTTGCTATATTTTCAGTAATAGAGCATGTGACTTCAATAGTTAACTGTTAGTGGTCCATCAGAGGTTTGTCACCTCTGAGATCTAGGTCAGCTCTTTGCTTTCACTTAAGGCCAAGTAGTAGAAAAATAAGATACAGAAAAAAATAAATGGAGGTTTAGTATGAAGAAGGACCTGGGACTTGTATCCTCTAAATACAGGTATGGCTGACTTTTAGTAATAATTGTGAAAGTAGAAATTATTTTAAACAGATATTAATGTGACAAGTATTGTTATGGATATAATAAAATAGGAATATTATGGCTATATTATTACATATGGAGAGGTGGATGTGGCATTATTAAGCCACCAGATGTCAGACCTTCTTTCTTAGCACCCACTTATGAATGAACATGTGGTATTTCTCTTTCTATGTCTGGTTTATTTCATTTGATGTAATTTTCTCCAAGCTCATCCATGTTGCTGTAAGTGGCAGAATTTCTTTCTTTTTTATGGCTGAGGAGTATTCCATTGTGTATTATACCACAGCCATCCATCAGTGGGTGTTTATGTTGGCTCTATATCTTGTCTATTGTAAATAGAGCTTTGATGAACATGGGAGTGCAGATGTCCCTTTGACATGACAATTTCCATTCCTTTGAGTATATACCCAGAAGTTGGATTGCTGGATCATACATAAGTTCTGTCTGTAGTTGTTTGAGAAACCTCCATACCATTTTCCATGAAAGCCATTCTATTTTATGGTCCTATCATCAGTGTAGAAGAGTTCTCCTTTCTCCACATCCTCATCAGCATTTTTTTACTCCCAGTCTTTTTTATTAAATAGGAGTAGTGAGAGTGGGCAAGCTGGTTTTGTTCCTGTTCTTAAGGGAAAATTTTTCAGCTTTTCCCCATTCAGGAGGAAACTGGTGATTGGTTTGTCATATATGGCTTTTAATGTGTTGAGATAATTTCCTTCTGTACCTAATTTTCTGAGAGCCTTTATCATGAAGGGATGTTATATTCTGTCAAATGCTTTTACAGCATCTGAGATAATCATGTGGGTTTTGTCCTTGATTTTGTTGATGTGGTGTATCACATTTATTGATTTGCTTATCTTGAACCATCTTTGAATCCCTAGAATGAATCACACTTGATCATGTTGTATAAGTTTTTTGATGTGTTGCTGTATTCTGATTGCTAATATTTTATCGAGGATTTCTGTAGCTGTGTTTATCAGAGATAATGGTCTGTAGTTTTTTGTTTGTTTATCTTTGTCTGGTTTTGGTATCAGGGTGATGTTGGCATCATAGAATGAGTTTGGGAGAGTGGCCTCTGTTTCAATATTGTGGAATAGTTTGAAGAGAATCGGTATTAACTCAGAAGTTTGATAGAATTCAGCAGTAAAGCAATCCTGTCCTGGACTTTTCTTTGTTGGGAGACTGATGATTACTGCTTCAATCTTGTTGCTTGTTACTGGTCTGTTCAGGTTTTCTATTTCTTCTTGGTAGTTTGTATGTGTCTGGAAATTAATCCATTTCCTCCCAGTTTTTAAATTACTTGGTATATAGTTGTTTATAATAGTTTCTTATGATTCTTTGTATTTCTTTGGTATTGGTTGTAATGTCTTCTTTTTCATTTCTGATTTTTGTTATTTGGGTCTTCTCTCTTACTTTTCTTGTTAACCTAGCTAATGGTTTGTCTATTTTATTTATCCTCTCAAAAAAAAAAACACAACTTTTTGTTTCATTGATATTTTCTATCTCTTTTGGGGTCTCTATTTCATTTAGTTCTGCTCTTATCTTAATTATTTTTTCCATGTACTACTTTTAGGATTGGATTGTTTTTGTTTTTCTAGTTCTTTGAGGTGTAGCATTAGGTCAGTGATGGATTTTCGGATGTGACCAGGGACATTGTGCACACAATAAGCACCAAATAGCCACAGGCCTTGTCTTCCACTCCAGCACCAAGCCCCTCACACTTTCCCTTTACAAGAAGCCTCGTGACTTAAACAGAAACCCGTTTGCTTCTGCAAGGGTGTAGTTCTCCACCCTGGTTGCATAGCTCCCACATTAGCATAATGCCCCTCCTTGATTATATCAGCCAGCCCTTGGCACCCTATATAAGCTCTACCACCCCCATACCTGGTGCTGTCCCCCATTTTGAGGGCAGCCCCAGGCTGCCCGTCACTTTGAGCACAGCCCAGCAGATTCTTTTCCTTTAATAAAGCTTGAATGGTACCTGGCATCACAGCTCACTTTCTTTCATTTTGGTGTCAAAACCCGGGAAGTGTTTTGGCTGGTCTGTTGGATGATCCCCTCTCTTGGGTTGATTGGCCCGTGGCCACCCTTCCCGGACCTGCTGAACTGAGTATACTCTGGACTCTCTCCTTTTGCCATTTCAGACCAATGTATCCAACATCAGCCTCAATTCAGGGTGAGTCAGTGGGTCAGTCCTCTCTCATCTCAGGTTCCTCTGACTCGCTCTCTCTCTCATTATCGAAGACCAGGTGCCTGGCTGAGGGAATTCTTTTCATGCCCCCCAGCTATTGGAGGATGCTCCTCTAGCCAGTTGGTGGCTTTTCTCTTGAAAAGAAGGTGGACAACAAAGAGGATGCTCTTTGTTGGCACCCTTCTTCTAGGAGGATGGCCCATTCCCTTTCTCACCGTATAAATGGTATCCTCACAATCCAAACCAAAACATCCCATTTTCTACTGTACTCCTCTACACCTCTGGGCTGTCTCCTGGACAACCTTTCCATCCTCCAGGGAGACACTAAAACTCGAACACCTTGTTACAATGGATCCCAGTGGCCACAAGATGGCACTCCCGATTTAGATACTCACAAAAATAGCAAGCTGGAGAGATTCCTTTATGTTCAAGCCTTCTTATATCTCTGAATGCATTCTTCTCTCTGTCAAAACAGTCCTATGTCTCAAATTCTCCTAGCTCAGGCCCAACCTCCCCTTCTGGACTCAGATTAATCTTTTAATCCATCAGCCTACTCTACATCCTGTACAGGCCACCTTGACTACTTTCTTACACTCCAAATCCTTCAAAAGCCCCTCCACCTTTTCCCTCTCTTTGTCCTCAGCCCTGGCTCCTTTATACCCCACTTTGTGAAGTGGCTGGGATGAAGGGATGTCTCAGTTCATGTCCCCTTTTCTCTTTTGGACCTTTCCCAGATCAAAAAATTACTGGGATTCTTCAAGTCTGACCCAGGCACATGTCCATCCTCTGAAGACAGGGAAAAGGTCTGGATACCAGCCCAACAGGCAGACGAGGTACATGCTGAAAATAATAGGCGGCCTGTGGGAGCCATTGCTGTTCCTTGCATGGGCCCAAATTGGGACTACCAGGCTGGCCACAGTAATCGGGATCTCCCAGATAACATGATCACACACTTGATTTACAGCCTCCAAAAGGCTACTAATTCCTAACCTGCCTCTCTGAGGCTTTACATAAATACACATGTACAGATCCAAACTCACCTTCAGGCACGGCACTTTTACATTACCTCCTAATGCAGCATTCAAGGTTTTTAACAATAGAGAAAGGGGAAAAAAAAAAAAAAGGATCATTGCAAAAGAGATCAGGCCAAATGCCAGCTCCTGGCTAAGGCCATCCATGGCTCACATACTCCAAAGCTGGCTGCCTCAAGAGGCAAGTGACCCAGGAACTGCTTCAAATGTGGTCAACTGGGCCACTGGGCATGGGCCTATAGTAACCCCAGGCCCCCTCCTGGGCCCTGCCCTCACTGCAAACAGCCAAATCACTGGGGGGTTGACTGTTCCACTAGCCAGAGAGGGAGTGGCCCAGTCCCCAACACTCAGCCTTTGGCTTCATGGCCATCCCTACCAGAGCTTCTCCACTTTGCCGAGGAGGACTGATGATGCCCAGGGCCCAAGGCCCCCATGGAGATCACTACACATGAGCCCAGGGTAACTCGCCTTGTAGCAGGTAAGCCAATCTCTTTCGACCTTGATACAAGGGCCACTTACTCTACCCTTCCTGAATATGCAGGACCAACAACCCCATCCTCTATCACAATAGTAGGGGTCACGGGATCAGAATACTGCCCACGGATCACTCAACCCCTTTCCTGCACCCTACATCACATCCAACTCACACACAAATTTTTAATAACGCCTCAATGTCCAGCCCCCTTACTGGGATGGGACATCATTTCCAAATTCAAAGCTACTCTTGCCCTAAACACTTTAACTCCAGCTACAATATTCCTGTTACAGTCCAACCAGACCTGGCTCCTGAGGTTTCCACTTTCCCTTTTCCCCCAGACAAGGTTAATCCCTAGTATGGGATGCTTCTTCTCCCTCCGTTGCTGTGCACCATTCCCCTATACTTGTTAAGTTGTGGAACACCTCTTTGTTCCCTAATGTCCCACAGTACCCCATCACTGACAAACACCTAATACGGTTAAAGCCCCTTACAAACGAACTCCTTTCTTCTCATCTCTTATGGCCTACCCACTCACCATTTAATATACCCATCCTTCTGGTTATAAAGCCTAACAGCTCATACCATTTATTACAAGACTAATCCTGACACACATCATTCCTAACAACTTACCTGAACAGTACTACCTCAAGGGTTTGGGGATAGCCCTCACTTCTTTGGCCAGGCCTTAGATCAAGACTCATCTGAACTTCCCCTAACCTCTAGCACTTTAATACAATATGTGGATGACCTCCTCCTATGAAGATTCACAGGTCCACACTGTTGTTGCTATCCTTAATTTCCTGGCCTCCAGGGGATGTCAACAGTCCCCCAGCAAGGCCCAAATTTCTTCTCCTTCATTCACCTACTTGGGAGTCCACCTCACCCCCAGCACATGAGAAATGATGGTGGATTGGAAAAGTTTAATTTCTGAACTACCAACTTCCACTACAAAGAATGGCATTCTTGCTTTCCTGGGGCTTGCAGGATATCTCCATGTGTGGATCCCCAACTTTGGCATGCTAGCAAAGCCACTTTATGAGGCAGCTAAAGCGTATCCTACCATTCCTTTAGATCCCACAAAGCCCATTCATTCTCCCTTTCAGCAATTAAAAGCCACTCTCCTCACAGCCCCAGCTCTATCCCTCCCCAAACCTTTCTCATCCTTTTATCCTATACATCACCAAACCCCAAGAATTGGCAGTTTGGGTTTTGGGACAAGAGTCAGGAGATATTTTGTCCCTGGTTGCATACCTCTCTAAACAGTTGGACATCACAGCTCAAGGATGGGCCCCCTGTTTACAGGCCTTAGCGGCAGCTGCCCTTTTAACACAAGAAAGCTCTAAACTAACTTTTGAACAACAAACAATCAAGACCTTCTCAGCCCTAAGGCCAAGTCAATTTTCTACCCTTCACACCTACAACTTATTCACCTTACTTTCATTGAGAATTCCAAGTTCTCCTTTAAACATCTCCCTCCCTCAAATCCAGCCACTCTCATCCCAAAACACATATGACCCTTAAAACATAATTGCATGGAGGCTTTAGACCTTTCTCAATCCCTTTCCACACATCTCCCCACATCCCATTACCCAGTTGATAGATGGGAGTGCCACCTCCATGCCCACCCCCTGGGCAGATTATGCCATAGTAAATCTAACAAAAACTATTGAGGCTGCACAACTCCCAAAGGAGGTTGGGGTTATACACTGCAGAGGACACCAAACCTCCAATGACCCCATAGACCAGGTAAACAAACTGGCAGATCTAACCACAAAACAGGCTGCTAAATCACCCAGCCCCCACTCTTCCTCTCCTGCTCAGGCCCTTTTCATGGTCCCTGTGCCCTTACCCCAATACACACCTCAAGAAATACAACACCTCCAACAGTTGGGAGTACAAAGAAAGTATGCTGGTATACTCTCTCTGGTCACTTTGTGTTCCCTACCACAATTCAGCTCATATAGGCTAAGAACTCCTACTTTATCTTCTTGAGCCCTTATATTACTCTCCACACAAAAGGACCTGCTATCTTCTAACCTTAGTAAATACCTTTGCAGGTTGGGTTGAGGCTTTTCCCTGCACTTCAGAGGATGCTACAGCAGTAACACATGCTCACCTCAGAAATCATCCCTCATTTTGGCCTACCTACAAGTCACTCACTCACCTATGAGATTGCCCCCACAAGCCCACAGGCCTCAGCCCCCTCAAACTTATGTACTGCAGACCTTTCACTGGTATCCTGGCATTCGTTTGCAGATGACCTGATCTTGTATACAGAAAATCCTAAAGAAATAATAATGATAACTACTAAAGCTAATAAATTTCAGAAATGTAACAGGAGATAAGATCAATATGCAAAAATCCATTCTTTTTCTATATACTAGCAATGAACAATACAAAAAGGAAACTACAAAAACAATTCTACTAGCAATGGCACCAAAAATAATAAAATACTTAGGAAATTTAACAAAAGTATAAGACTTGTGCACTGAAAACTACAAAACATAATTGAAAGCAATGAAAGAAGACCTAGATAAATGGATAGATATCCTGTATTCATGGACAAGAAGGCTTAATATTGCTAAAATAGCAATACTCCCCAAATTAATCTGAAGATTAAACCCAATACCTATCAAATTCCTATCTCCTATTTATGTAGCTCTCCACAAGCTGATTCTAAAATTCATATAGAAATACAAAGGGTCCCAAATAGCCAAAACAGTGTTAAGAAAAAGAAGAACAAAGTCAGAGGATGCACATTTCCTGATTTCAAAAGCTGTAGCAATCAAAACAGGTACTTAAGCTGATTTTTAAAAATCTATCTGAGACATGGGTCATGTTGCTTAGAAAAAGTGAGGGAGTGAAATACTACACAATGACTCTTAAAACTTCTGCTCATAATTGGTCCACATCACTTTGGTTCAAATTCCATTGGCCTAAGCTAGCAATTCATATGACCAAGCCTTATATCAATGGGAGCATATGTATAACCCTACCTTAGTGAAGGGCAGTGAATATTTTGATGAATAGTATAATATACTCAGAATTAGAGGAATGGCATAAATAATTTGGGGTCTAGTCACAACAAAAAGGTATATTGGGATAATGCTATTTTGTCTCCCCTCCCTGCAAGCTAATGAGGAATTAAATTTAAGAACAAAAATGATGGGCCGGCCCGGTGGCGCACTGGATAGTGCACCGCTTGGGAAGCGCGGCGGCGCTCCCGCCCGAGGGTTCGGATCCCACATGCAGACCGGTTCCCGCTCACTGACTGAGCGAGGCGCGGGAGCAACACCGAGGGTTGCAATCCCGTTTCCGGTTCCCGGTCCGGTACGGGGGCAACACTTCGGGTTGCGATCCGTTGCCAGACACGGAAAAAGACAAAAAAGACAAAAAAAAAAATGATGTTTGAGATGTAAATGAATAATCGGCATTTGGCAACAGGATAAAAAAGAATTGGTAGGTTACCAGCACCTGGTCAGCTTATCCCGGAGTATTTGGTTGTTCTCAGTACTCAGCTTGCCCCATAAAATGATCAGCCCATAGCTTTCTTCCCCCGGGAGCCTGAGCAACAAAACACGTTCACTGCCCATAGGCTGCTATTCTTGTCCACGCTGTGGAATAGCTCCTCATTCACAGGCCACCCAAGGCAAGTTCAGCTCTTGGTCCGGTATGTACTGTGCCCTCTTTGGTGGGTGGTGAGATGCGGTGGGTGGTGAGATGTTGTAGCTTTTTCCTCCACCTGCCTCCTTGGAGGATGGAAGTGGCATTAAAGCTTTCTTCTGATGTACTTTCCCTTGGGTACCTGCCTCTTTGATACGAAAACCCCATCATTCACAGAAAAAGGGATATTCATTAAGCTCCACTCCTGGAAACAGGAATTTGGCTTTTAATCAGCCTAAAACAAATCAGTCTGCGTGTTAACAAGCACAATCCTTTTCCAATTTTCTGCAACTTTAATTCTGTTGGGCTTTCTGGGAAAACCACCTCTGGTCATAGAGGTAAGGACTGGAATGACCCCAAATACATTAGGGAGGTGGGTGGGCTGAGCTGGGATTCCCCTCCTGACTCTAGATAGGCAGATTCTGGGAAGCTTGTCATCTCAGTGTGTTGACATCATCTTTACACTTCCTGAAGGCTCTGCCAAAGAAGCAGGCAGGCTCCAGGAGTGGGAGAAAGAGGTGTTAAAATAAAACCTCCTCCTAAAAGGGCACATCTCTTGCTCCTGTAGCAACAAGGGACCATTTCTAGGAACATCAGGTAACTAATGTACATCCCAGAAGATGTTTAACAATGGTCATGATTACTGAAACGCTATTTTTATTTTTATTTATTTATTTATTTATTTATTTATTTATTTATTTATTTATTTATTTATTTATTTATTTATTTATTTATTTATTTATTTATTTATTTATTTATTTATTTATTTATTTATTTATTTATTTATTTATTTATTTATTTATTTATTTATTTATTTATTTATTTATTTATTTATTTATTTATTTATTTATTTATTTATTTATTTATTTATTTATTTATTTATTTATTTATTTATTTATTTATTTATTTATTTATTTATTTATTTATTTATTTATTTATTTATTTATTTATTTATTTATTTATTTATTTATTTATTTATTTATTTATTTATTTATTTATTTATTTATTTATTTATTTATTTATTTATTTATTTATTTATTTATTTATTTATTTATTTATTTATTTATTTATTTATTTATTTATTTATTTATTTATTTATTTATTTATATTTTTTGTCTTTTTCCGTGTCCGGCAACAGATCGCAACCCTCAGTGTCGCCCCCGTAAAGGACCGGGACCGGCAACGGGATCGCAGCCCTCGGTGTTGCTCCCTCTCCTCGCTCAGCCAGTGAGCGGGAACCGGTCTGTATGTGGGATCCGAACCCTCGGTGGGAGCGCCGCCGCGCTTCCCAAGCGGCGCACTATAGCAGTGCGCCACCAGGCTGGCCCTGAAATGTTATTTTTAATAACAATGAAATTCAAATATTTATCTATCAAAATTGACAAAAATTTGGATGTTTGATAAAACCCCGCAAGGGTGAGAAGGTGAAGAAATGAGTGTTCTCATTCACTGAGGAGGGTGTGAGCCAGTGCAGCTTCTTTGAAGAGCAATTTGGAAATACATGTCAAAATGGGGAAAAAGTGCTTTCCCTTCGGCCCAGCAATTGATCCTCCATACAAACATCTTACAGATACATTAATCTCTGTGCAAAGACATATTTAGACCAGTGTTTCCCTTGCTGCATTGTTTGTAACTGCCTGCACTGTGAATAACCTAAATTTTTATCAATACCAAACTGATTAAATATGATATATCTACATGTATATAGTAGAATAGCCTGCGGTTGTTTAAAACACTGATAAATATCAATATAAGCTGATATGGAAAGATGTATAACGTGTTGCTAAGCATTATAGGCAAGGTAGAAAATGATTCCTTTAAATCATCACTTCTCTATTGACATTTGGGGCTGAATGGGTCTTTGTCCTGGAAAGCTGTGTTGCTTTGTGTTGCTTTACCCCCCACAGATTTGCCACTCCACTTCCCCTGGGTGATGGAGATGCAAAGGATTACTCAAAGCCCATCTCTACTGAGCAGTGAGAGACCACCAAGTGGTTAATCTCCCACCAGAACCCTCAAGTGAGAGGGATTCCTTCCTTGGGAAATTAATGCTGAATTGGGGTTCTCTTCCTGCATTTATTTTACAGACCAGGAAGTCACAGGAAGAGAACAAAGGTGGGGGTATAGTTTAACAATGTAGGCTGGTAGCTTTCAGTGAAACAAGCCAGATGACATTCCAGTAATGCAATTAAGTGGTCCTATCAACAACAGTTTGATCTTAGCAAACATTCCTTCTTATAGCAATTTCTTAGTATCTTTACATAACAATCAGTAACTAGTCTGTCTTTGAGCCAGCAACCTTGCTGTGCCACAATCCTTATCTTGCAACAGAGACTTATAGCCTGAGGGAAATTTCCAGTCCTCCATAAGGTCAATATTTGAAATTGCAATGCTTTGGAAAACCAGGCCCTGTGAAGTACATATGCTTTATAATATATTCCATGTCTCCCACGTTTTATTTATTTAAAAGGGAAAGCAAAAGATATAGATCAGGTTGGCATAGTTAAGACAAAAAGCATTTTGTTAAAGCAAAGTTAGTATCAATTAGCACAGCAAGTCCTTTTAATTTACTTCAGGTGAGGACTGGTGATATCATCTCTCAGGGCAGCTGCAGCAGCATCACTCCAGGTGTTGTGAATTGGGTGTAATTAGCAATGTTGAAACTCTGGGAAAAGGATTCTGCTCCATGTAATAGTTGATTCTGAGTTCAGGGAGTTTGTTAATGTTAAAACTGTCCATTACATTACTGTTTCCAAAGCATCTAGTCTTTTGTAAAATTTTTGATCAATTACAAGTACTTTGTTTAAGAATAGGATGTCTCATTCAAGTTGCAAACACCCTCTTTAAGGCCAGGAAAATTTAGAGAACTGCTTTTGTAGAGAAGACGTTATTTCCCCCTTATGATCAAGGCATTCCTCATAAGAATATTGATGATTAATATCTCGATTGAAAAGGTCTTACTTTTTGTTGCACTAATCTTTTGGTGTTGGGAAGGCTCTTTCCCAGGTGGTGATTGAAAGAAGCATCTCGGCTCACTTTCTTTCAGTGGTCTGTCCCACGCTGCTGGGAATGCTGTTTTCCAGGTTGTGTTTTGTCCCACCTCAGGGGGGAAAGATGAACAGCAGGATGAAGCAGTACCATGTCAAATTTACGGCAACATAAAAAAGGGGTCAGCAACATGGAAATGAGACATGCTATCTTATATCCAAAGTTTTAAATTATATCCTGTTATAAAGAGAGTTAATTTTCATTGAACTTATAAAAATAGCCATATTGTTATAAAATTATAAGAATACTTAAAGTTACTAATTTTGCAGGGATTAAATAAGGAGAAAACAAATGCTTTTATCTCTGTTTTAAATGACATATTACCAAACTTGTTAGTTATAGATAGCTGAAGAGAGAGGGAGAGTTTTCTCACATTTGGAAAAACATTAGGAGAACCAGCAGTGTTTTAAAATAAGGAAATTGTAAAAACCCATAATACCTTTTAATTAACCAATTAACTTTTGTTGTTTTGGCCTTTGTGAACCATTTCATAAACCCATCAATTTCTTCATTAGAATTTTGGAACTTCAGTGTAAAGCTATGAACTCAAGTTTGTCAGAAAACTACACCTATCAGAGATTTTTTTTCATGAAATATTCAATGACATAACATTTTTAAATGATAATTAAAGCAAGATTATGACCCGTAGCATTTATATCAAGACACAGATATTTAAGAACCTTACAAGATTTTGGAACACAAATCCATAACACTTTCAGTACTGACAATGCTTTCCTATATAGTCTAATTTATTAAATAAGCCAATTAGTTTTGATACATCTATTATATATCCTTTGAAAAACTCCAGGGCCCTTGGAATTCCTCAAAGTTATTTTAAAGTTTCAGAATTTAGTGTTGAAAAGCTGTGTTAAATAACAAAAAGCCTTAAAACTTTTAGTTGAATAAAATCACAAATTGTTACAAAAAATAAATCCAAAGTGACAAAGCATTTTAAAGGCAGAGAGCACAAGAACTTATCATGAAATAAGTTTCTTAAACCAGTTATCTAACGGACAAAGAAAACCTTTTACGATTTTGCATTAAAAGCATTCAAGTGGTTTTTTTTTTTTTTTTTAGAGAATCTGGTTGTTCCATCACAGGAGAGCAAGTTCTAACCCTGTATTAGAATACTTTTGACATTAATTTTTAGAAAAACTCACACATAATTTGATTTTAAATCCAGCTAATCTTTTTTTTACTGTGAAACCCTTTCAACAAACTTATCTACATAAACCATCATCAAGACTTACTCAGACATTCTGTTTTTGTCCTATACTTCCTACTTTCTAAATAGCCAGTCATTTTACTCTAGGACAAAAATACACTGTACCAGGTGCTTTCTTACATAAAAATTAGTTTTCCTTTTCTCTAGCCCCTCCAACCATAACCATATGCCCACATCCATAGTCTTTTTTATTTTTATTTTATTTAATTAATTAATTTATTTTTTTCTGACTGGTAAGGGAGATCGCAACCCTCAGCACAGTGTGGTCCACCCCACGCTCAGCCAGTGAGTGCACCGGCCATCCCTATATGGGATCTGAACCCACGGCCTCGGTGCTACCAGCACTGCACTCTCCCGAGTGAGCCATGGGACCAGCCCCCATAGCCTTTTTAAAATCACCTCCTTTTTACATGTTTCTTTTTTATTAATGTTAAATTGTCCTAATTTGTCTAAAAATTATATATAAAAAGGGTTTTTTTGTATTTAGTTTTTTTTTTTTTTTTTTGGTTTTGGCAGGGTTTACAACTTAAAAGCTTCTAGCAAGACAAATGTAGTCCTGTTTGATTAGTAAACTCAGGCAACAATGTGTGTTAATAAGAACATTTTTATACATTCAGGTTAGTAAATAAGCATCCATTTATCAGAGCAAATTACACAAAGCCCAGTTTGAGTTTTAGCTATTTTTGCCAAATAAATATTTATGGTTTCCCAGCCAAAAACTTGGTGTATTAGATTTATACCCTTATCAGTAAATGCTAACTAGGGCCTATGCAATATTTGGCATAGGTTTCTTTTCACTTGCCATTTCAGGTCCCAAGTTTCCACGTGGCATTTAGAGCCAAGTGGAATCCAGAGAGGCAGAGGGCAGTATTCACTATTTATGTCTAAAAGATATTGTCTCTCCCAGCATGTCCAGGGGGCAGAGCTGAGATAACAAGGAGACATATTGATCTAGAGACAAATTTAGGTAAAAGGTTTGAATCAATTTTGAAAATATATTTATCAAAACTTTAGAAAATTTAAGTCACTTGAAGTTGAAAAGTATACTTATTTATTTAATGAGCACACATTAATTATAAGCCAGTTTGGTACCTTGCACATAAAACAATTACACAAACAGACATGAACATATAGACATATCATACAGCTTACATGCACATATATGCAGACATAAACAACAAGAACAAACAAGGATCTTACAGGTTTTGTTCAAGATGTGAAAAAAAAAGCTCACTAGTGAAAAGGATAGTCAGGTTTAGATAGTGTTTTTTCCAAAAGACTTATTGGTGAGGTTTCACCTTGCCTAAAAGAAAGCAAGATAACAAGTTTACATTGTAAAGCAAAGTATGCAAGCCTTTTTAAGAAGATGCAGAGAAGATTTTCTTCCTTCAAGAAGATAGTGTAGAATTCTACCATAGAATTTTGTGAAGAAATATATAGATGAGACTAGAAGAGAACTTAGAAGTCTGCTTAAGATGCCAGAAAATTTGAGACTATCCAGTTAAACAGGTAGATTTTAGGTTAGTTTTTGTTTCTCAAACGGGTTACTGAGCTCAAGAGCTGAGCCACCAATCAGAGATGAAACCATTTGACTCTTGAGGTTTTTAGGAGAAGAGCAGTAGACCCAAAAGGGGTCTGATTGGTGCCATGGCTGCTTTTCTTCATAAAACTCCAGAGTCTTCAGAGAAAAAGAGTAGCACATGCTATTAAGAAAAGAACCACTGCTTTTAAGAGAGGAGAGAAGCATTGTGCAGATAAGAAAGAAAAACATGCTCAAACAATACCAAGGCTGTAAAGAAATATTAACTTCTTTTACTTTAGATTGTCCAATTTAAAGTTTTCTCAGTCAGTGGCAAAGATTAAGTTTTATCCTTTTTTGGTGACATAAACATGTCTTAGTTTTTTGTTAAGGTCTTGGATAGGTCTCAGAGCGACTTGACGTAGATTCCTAGCTGTTAGGTGGGAAGCCTTAATGAGACCCATTGCATAATTAACCAGTGACCAATTTGTTCCCAAATTTTTATGTTAAGGCTCCCTTCCTTGAGGTATCAAGGACATGGTTGTTTAATATCCACTAACAGTTTTACAAGCTGCCATTCAGTTACTTACAGCCTGCTGCTTTAAGGAGACATTGGAGTTGTAATGTATGTTCAGTCTCCCCTTTTGTTAATAAATTATCCATATTTTAAAAGTAAAGAAAATGAAAAAATATCTCTGGGGTTGAAAAAGCCTAACTTTGACCTGCCACAGGCATGCAATCGCTAATCAGAAGCCACCTGTGATTTCCTTACCAGGGTGCATGCATTTCCCTTCAATGGGATTCCCTTTGCTGGGGATGAATCAGAGGTCTGTTTCCTCTGTAATGCTTGGCAGATCAGTCTCCGATCCGTGGAGAACATCCTCACACAGGGCACCATTTTGTTGTTTTGCGTTGCTTCACCCCCCACAGATTTGTCACTCCACTTCCCCTGGGTAATGGAGATGCAAAGGATTACTCAAAGCCCATCTCTACTGAGCAGTGAGAGACCACCAAGTGGTTAATCTCCCACCAGAACCCTCAAGCAAGAGGCATCCCTTCCTTGGGAAATTAATGCTGAATTGGGGTTCTCTTCCTGCATTTATTTTACAGACCAGGAAGTCACAGGAAGAGAAGAAATGTGGGGTTATAGTTTAACAATATAGGCTGGTAACTTTCAGTGAAACAAGCCAGGTGACATTCCAGTAAGGCAATTAAGTGGTCCTATCAACAACAGTTTGATCTTAGCAAACATTCCTTCTTATAGCAATTTCTCAGTATCTGTAAAGCAATTTCTCAGTATATGTAAATAACAATCAGTAACTAATTTGTCTTTGAGCCAGCAACATTGCTGTGCCACAATCCTTATCTTGCAACAGAGACTTATAGTCTGAGGGAAATTTCCAGTCCTCCACAAGGTCAATATTTGAAACTCCAATGCTTTGGAAAACCAGGCCCTGCGAAGTACATATGCTTTTTAGTGTATTCCACAAAGCTGTCCTGTGTGTCTGTCCTGTGCATGTTTAACAACATCCATGACCTCAACATAATAGATGAAAGCAATGACTACCCCTGACCCCAAGTAGTGAAGATCAAAAATGTCTCCAGACATTGACAAAGGTCAAAAAAGCGGTGCAAAATTACCCTTGGTTGAGGCACCACTTCACAGGCTTGGAGCTTTTGAGACATCGGTGCTTGTGTATTTCTGTAGTAACCATCAGAATCATTAGCAGTAGCTGCCTCTGTAGAGAGACTGGGATCTTAGGCTGGAGAAGAACTCAGATTTTAGTTAAATGAAAACTTTTGTACTGTTTACGTTATTCATGTGTGTGCCATTTTTAAAATCACAGCTGAAGTACTACCTGATGATATCTCCATGAGCTGTTGAAGGTGTAGGTAGGAAGAATTTTTGTGTGTGTGACCAGTAAGGGAATTTCAACCCTTGGCTTGTTGTCTTCAGCACCACACTCAGCCAGTGAGCACACCAGCCATCCCTAAATAGGATCCGAACCCATGGCCTTGGTGCCACCAGCACCACACTCTCCCGAGTGAGCCACAGGCCAACCTGGAAGAATATTTTTTTAAATGCTGTTTTGACCCAAAGAACTCAGCACCTTTCTTTCCCTTAAGGTTTGATGGTGAAATGTGCACAGGATGAAGAGGTAACAGTTCTGGAACAGAGGTAAGATGAGCTTTGGATGTGCATCATGAAGCACACATATTCCTTGAGACTTAAATAGGTTCCCCACAGCCACAATTAAAGAAGTTTGGGAAATGGTTTTGATGGAAAGCAAATGTATGGGCCTTTGGAACTAAACAGTTTTAGGTTTTAATCCAAGATTATGATCATGTGATCTGGCTTAAGTTACCTCTCTGAGCTTCAGTATCCTCTTTGTAAAACAAGCATAAAATTACCCAGTTAATAAAAATTTTATGAGCACTAAATAATACATTCAAAGGACTTATCACTTAATAAGCACTTAAGAAACTGTCTGTGATGTCTTTCCCTCCACATTCTGGGCTCTTTTTTCAGACCTATAACCATTCTGTGCCCCATTTTCCCCTTTTATTACAACTCTCCACATTATCCAGCACCTTGACACTTTGAAAATATTTTCTCACACATTATTTTATTAAACATTAATCCTATGAGAAGAATGTCACTGTTCCCATTTTATAGATGAGAAAACTGATGCTGAGAAGGAACATCCGTTCAGCTAAAATAGGGCAAACAGAGTAGAAACGATAACATAATGCTTCCAAGACTGGACCTCTGCTTTCCCTTTCTCCTAGGGCAGGAAATAACTTTGGGAAGTAAAAACAAGAAAGGTAAAGCACTGTGTAAGTGTTATATGGCATGGTTTTAGTGTTGTAATCAGATTCTACTTGAACAAAAGCTCCTCGAGGGTGGGGGCTTTGTTTTGTCTATTGGTGTAGTCACCACACCTGGCACAGAGTGGGTGTTCAATGTAGATATTTTAGAGTGAAAACTTCTGCTAGATTTAATGCATATATTCACTGAACCAAGCCATGCATATTTATTGAGCACCTACTGTGTGCTTTGCTCCAGTGATAGGCACTGGAGGTTCTACAGAGAGCTAGTTGGATCTGGTGCCCATTTTCAAGGAACACAGGAGGTACAGACACATGACCAGAAAATAGTGGGCTATGAGAGCTCAAAGAAGAGAAGCCTATGTCAGGCTTAGGATGTCAGGGAAAGCTTTTAAGAGAGGTCCAGGGCCCATGCTGAGCTAATGGCTGAGGGTTAAGCCAGAGGAAAGGATGCTGAGACAGGACGGGCAGACCAGGCAAAGATGGAGAGTGGCCAGTGGCGTGTCCCAGAAAGGAAGAGTACATAAACAGCAGTAACAGTACATAATCAAGCAGTTCCTATTGCCTAACATGTCGCTGTGCTCTTTACATTTATTTTCACTTAGCTAACACTTTACATGGTGATTAGTATGTGCCAGACATGGCTCTAAGTGCTTTACAAATATTAAGTTATTTGTTAATGAACAGTATATCCATTAACTTTCACAAAACAGCAATAAGGTAGAATCCACTGTTATTTCCATTTTACAGATGAACAGGTTGAAAACTGATAGAGATTAAGAAACTTCTCGCTGGCTGGTTAGCTCAGCTAGTTAGAGTGTGGTGCTGATAACACCAAGGTCAAGGGTTTTGATCTCTGTACCAGACAGCTACCAAAAAAAAATCTCAATGTCACTTGTATGGAGCAGAGAAAGGAGCTACATCTGAATCTATTTTCATGTCTGAGACTTTAGTATCCCTTCCCCCATATCTATTTTATCCTCTCTCTTATCTGCAGGCTCACATATCCGATTGCCCCTTTAACGTGTCCACTTAGACATTTAACAGGCATAAAAGCTAAAGACCCTTTTCACCCTCCCCCAATGCATGTATTAACATCAAAACACACAAACACAATTTCTGTGTAAAGTTTCTGGTGACTGCCAGAAAGTTTCTGAGTGGAAGATATATGCAATCTCCAGCATTGTGGTTAAGAGCTTTTCCTTTGGAATCAGACAAACCTGAATCCAAATCTCAACTCTACCACTTAATTGCTGTGTGGCCTTAGGAAAATTAATTAATCTCTCTGAGCCTTGATTTTCTCATTGGTGCATGGGAAGACAAAGTGAGTTAAAGCACACAAAGCACAGTACCCAAGATACAGTTATTCTTTTTGACTACATAAAGCTTCATTTTAAATTGACTGCTGGCATCTATTAGTTTATGTATAATTTGCATGCTTTCTTGGTTTTGAGAAGCTAAATGTATGTAGATAGATAGATAATTTTGTGTCAATTTGAGTGGGGCATAGGATGCCCAGATTAAATATTGTTTCTGGGTGTGTCTGTGAGGGCATTTCTGGATGAGATTAGCATGTGAATGTGGTCCCAGTAAAGTAGATGGCCCTTCCCAATGTGGTTGGGCATCAACCAGTCCCTTAAAGGCCTTAATAGAACAAAAGACAGAGGAAGGAGGAATTTGCTCCTTTTTTCCCTGCCTATTGTTTAAGCTGGGACATCTCCTCTTCTCTTGCCCTCAGCAGGGAATTTACATTGTTAGCTCCCCTGGTTCTCAGGCCTTCCGACTTGAACTAAAGTACATCATGAGCTTTCCTGGTCTCCAGCTTGCAGATAGCAGATTGTGGGACTTCTAAGCCTCCATAATTGCCCGAGCCAATTCCTCATAGTAAATCTCCATATATATTTATCTCCTATTGGTTCTGTTTCTCTGAAGAACTCTGACTTACTGTTTTTAATATTTCTCTTAAGTTTTATTTTTAATTGACATGTGATATTTGTACATATTTATGGGGTAAAATGTGATGTTTATACATATATACATGTATACATTGCATCATAATCAAATCAAGGTAATTAGCAAATCCATCACCTCAAGAATGTATCATTTTTTTGTAGTGAGAACATTTAAAATCCTGTCTTCTAGCTATTTTGTTTTCTTTATTTTTATTTATTTTTTTAAGATGTTTATTATAGATAGTTCAAAGTAACATATCCTCTATATTTGCATTCATGTAAAAAGGTATGCAGACTGAATAATACCAATGGTTACCTCTGGGTAGTAAGGTTATACATATTTGATTTCCTTACCTATCTATATTTTCTAATCTAGGATGACCATGTATATTTCTGTACTAAGAAAAAACAACAAAAGTTATTATTATTATTATTTTTTTCGTTAAATTTTTATTTTGTCAATATACAATGTATATGATTATTATGGCCCATCACCGACACCTCCCTCCCTCCTCCCTCTCTCCCCTCCCCCCCAAGAATGTCCTTTCCGTTTGCTTGTTGTAACAACTTCATAAAAGTATAGTTGTTATATCTTCTAGCTATTTTGAATCATACAATACATTATTGTTAACTGTAGTCACCCTACTGTGCAATAGAACACTAAAACTTATTCCTCCTATCTTACTATGACTGGTTTTTTGGGTTTTTTTTTTTTTTTTTTTTTTTTTTTTTTTTGGTATTTCTTAATTGGATTTCAGCAGTGGAGTTCTATAGTGCAAATACCTCCTTACCTATGTCAAAGAGGTAAATGCCAGAAAAAAACCTTTGTTACCTAGACTGCCAGGCTACACTGAGCAGAAAGAAAAGCTGGATACTTGATTCTGTGATACCCACAGTTTTTGATCAGTATCACTTTTAATATATTAATGAAATGTAAAAACACTTATGTGGTTCTCTAGGTAAATATATTCTTTGCGTCTGTTGGTTTCACTAAATATGAAAAGAAGTTCCTGCTCAAGATATAACTCAATGGCATTCCTTCTTGGGAATATCTTTTCTACATGTAAAAAAAAAAATCACTACCACA
Organism: Galeopterus variegatus; assembly: GCF_000696425.1. Lineage (NCBI taxonomy): Eukaryota > Metazoa > Chordata > Mammalia > Dermoptera > Cynocephalidae > Galeopterus > Galeopterus variegatus. Next base: position 515,913 of record NW_007726710.1, read on the forward strand.
GAAATTAGAGACAAGTGACATGTGGCCCCTTGCTGACTCAGCAAAGTCTGCGAAGTTAGGATAGATGATGTCTCAGATCCTATATTACTTAGGGACAGAACTCAAACTGGTTTAGGTCAAGGGAGGAATTTAATGACCTACATACCTGAACAATTCAGAGATTATTCTGAAATGGCTACCTTAGGTATGACTGGTTCCAGGCACTTAAATAATGTCACAAAGGTTTGGTCCCTTTGTATTGCTTGGTTCAATTTTACTTTGTGTTGTTTTTATTCTCAGGCAATGTGGTAGCAGAGTGACTGTGCATACCGAGCAAACTTAGCATAAGTAGAGTGCCTACTACCAATTAGTCCCAGCAAAGTTTCTGGGTTTGTTATTAATACTGTCTGAATCCTGTGTCCATCTCTGAAACAACCACTGTGTCCAGGAAGATGTAGTGCTCTACTGGGCCAGCCCTTGTTCATGAGTCCATCCCAGAGACTGGGGTGGAGTCTGCTCAAAATCATGAGATGGGCTCTGTTATCCATGACACTCATTATAATATATAGTGTGCCTTATAGATTTATTTTAGTCTCCTAACTTTCTCCTCTTCTAGACTCTGAGCAGCACAAGGGCTAGATTCTCTAATGTGTCTTTATAAGCCCAGTGTTTAGCACAATGACTGAAACACACAGTTGCTCAATCACTGCTCATATGGAACACAAATGGGTGTTCAATAACCATGCAATGAATTACAGAGATGATATGCATTCTAATTACCTAGTCTGAGGTCTGTCCCACAGCTCAAAAATATTTGCTGAAGAATCAGTAGTTAGTTCCTCTGGGGATAGAAATTGTATTTTATTCACTGTTTGTCTTCTCAGCAAAGTACACATTGAAGTGACCAATTTATGCTTGTTAAATGAGCCAGTGGTTGAGTGAATGAGCTCTAGGTCCCACCACTGGAGGGATCTCATCTCCTTCATTTCTCAACTCGCAGCGGTAGATTCAGTGCATTCTACCCTCTAGGGACCCAGGGTACCTCCAGCCACACCCTCCCACCCACGGCTAGACAGCTGCTCCTCACCCATTCCCCAGAGGATGTCCAGAGGGTGGGGGCCATGGTGAGAAGGCAGTGGGTTTGAATATGAAGAAAGGGCAAGAAGGAGACAAATGAGGAGTTCACTCCAAGTTCACGTCTGTCTTATATTTGAAGGAAGTGGGAAAGGAGAACAAAGTTTTCATGAATAATGCTGCTTATAAAATGCCTACTCTCTCTATCTGATAGTGATTAAGATGGATCGGCATCATACTGACTTTTAGAGGGAGTGGGAGTACAGCTGACAATTTTCCCATCAGAGTTTTTCGCGAAGAAGGAGCAACTCCTGGGTCCCCCCTCCTTCTCTCCTCCCGCTCCAGCCTGCTTTTCTTACAGAGCTTCTGGCTGCTTCTAGGCACTGGGGGAGGAATTCATCAGGGGCTGACAAGTGGCAAATGACATTAGCTTCCAACTATATTAAAGGATTTGAATGCAGCAGGGATGGCACCTTATTACCCCCTTCCTGTCCCCAGCCCCTGTGCCTAACAATAGAGCCTGGATCCTGATAGGCACATGATACTTTGAATCATTCTGAGGTGGGCATCTGTCATTTTTGGCTGTCTCACATCTATTTCCTCTTCTATTATCAAATGCCTTTCTTTTATTTTTGAGAACCACTCCCTTACCTCAATCCATATGATTCTGGGTATTAAAGAATCTAATTTTGCAAAGTTCTTAAAGTACTCCCTTGCTCAATTAATATCAGCTATCATTACAGCTAATATTACTTTATACTATAATTCATAAAACACCCAGGAAACAGGATACCATAAACAAAAGAATTTTGAGAGTGTATGAAAGAGCTCTTTTAAATGGAAACATCATAACTAACCTTTCTAAAGAACTAAATAAGCCTAAGAGTTGGAAGATAGAATCAAGGACATCTCAGAGGAAATAGACCAAAAGATATAGACACATACAGACACATACATGTTTAGTTTGAACATCAATTCAAGAGGTCCAATATTTTCACTAAAAAGTGTCCATAAAAAAATAGAACAGAGGAGACCTGTGGTGACCATGCGCCCCAAGGTGCCAGCACGACCAAGCAGGTAGGCCTCGCTGCTGCTGGACCCCTCCCCAAGCCTGGGCAAGTAGGTGCTGACCAGAGAGGCCTGAACCTTCTGCCCACAGGCACTGAGGCTGCCATGCCAAATTGGCAGTCCCAGCAGGATTGTAGCCAGACAATAGTGTTGAACCAGAGGACCGTGAAATCCCTTGCCGCAATAACTGAACACCAAAGGAAAGCTACCAGAAATATGAAAAGTCAAGAAAGTACACCACCAAAGGGTAATAACTCTCAAGCTCTAGATCCTATAGAACAAGAAGCCCTTGAAATGTCTGACAAGGAATATTGAGTGATAATTCTAAGGAAACTAAATGAAATGCAAGAAAACTCAGCTAGACAACACGATGAAATGAGGAAAAGTATACAGGACCTGCAAGAAGAAATGTACAAGGAAATCAATGTCCTGAAAAGGAATGTAGCAGAGCTTGCCAAGCTGAAGAATTCATTCATCCAAATAAAAAACACAACAGAGAGTTTAATCAGCAGGCTTGCAGAAGCAGAAGGGAGAACTTCTGACCTTGAAGATGGGCTGTTTGAAATAACACAGGCAGACCAAAAAAAAAAAGAAAGAAAAAGAAAAAAGAATTTAAAAACATTGAAGAAAATCTAAGAGAGATATCATATAACCTTAAGTGCTCAAATATCCAAGTCATGGGTATACCAGAAGGGGAGGAAAAAGGAGATTGCATTGAAAACATATTCAACAAAATAGTGGCAGAAAACTACAGATCTTCAGATTCAGGAAGCTCAAAGATCCCAAAATGTATTCAACCCAAAAGGGTGTTCTCCAAGACATTTCATAGTCAAATTGGCAAAACTCAAAGACAAAGAGAGAATCTAAAAGCTGCAAGAGAGAAGCAGATATCTACAGAACATTCCATCCAACAACCTCAGAATATTCATTCTTCTCATCAGCACATGGATCATTCTCCAGGGCAGATCACATGTTAGGTCACAAACCAAGTCTCAACAAATTCAAAAAAGTTGGAATTATCCCATGTATTTTTTCAGACCACAATAGATTAAAATTAGAAATCAATAACAAACGAAATTCTGGAAACTATACAAACACATGGAAATTAAACAGCATTCTACTTAATGACTTATGGGTCCAAGAAGAAATCAAGCAGGAAATCAAAAAATTTATTGAAACTAATGAAAATCATACTTATCTACTGCAAAAGCAGTACTAAGGGGGAAATTTATCACATTAAATGCTTACCTCAGAAGAATGGAAAGATGGCAAGTAAACAACCTAATATTTCAACTTAAAGAACTAGAAAAACAAGAAAAATCCAAACCCCAAGTTAGCAGACAGAAAGAAATTATTAAGATCAGAACAAAACTTAATGAAATTGAAACCCAAAAAACAATATAAAAGATCAATGAATCAAAAAGTTGGTTTTTTGAAAAGATAAATAAAATTGACAAACCATTAGCATGGCTAACTAAAAAAAGAAGGGAGAAGACCCAAATAACAAAAATTAGAAATGAAAAAGGTGACATTACAACTGATACCTGAGAAATACAAGAAATCATTAGTGACTACTATAAACAACTATATGCCAACAAATTTGAAAATCTGGAGGAAATGGATAATTTCTGGATGGACACAAACTACCAAAACTGAGCCAAGATGATGTATAAAGTCTGAACAGACAAATAACAATAAAAGAGATTGAAGCTGTTATCAGAAGGCTCCTAGCAAAGAAAAGCCAAGGACAGATGGGTTCACAGCAGAATTCTACCAAACATTCAAAGAGGAATTGACACCAATTCTCTACAAACTATTCCAAAACATTGAAACAGAGGCAATTCTCCCAAACTCATCTTATGAAGCAAACATCACCCTGATACCAAAACCAGGTAAAGATACAACAAAAAAAGAAAACTTCAGGCCAATATCCTTGATGAATATAGATGCAAAAATCCTCAATAAAATACAAGCAAACAGAATACAGCAACACATATGTAAAATTATACACCATGATCAAGTGGGATTTATCCCAGGGATGCAAGGTTGGTTCAACATACGCAAATCAATAAAAGGGATACACCATATCAATAAAATCAAACACAAGAACCATATGATCATCTCTATAGATGCTAAAAAAGCATTTGACAAAATTCAACACTCATAATTTCTTGAAGTTGTTACAACAAGCGAACAGATACGAGGTTGTCAGGAGGGAGGGGCGAGAGGGAAGGGGGAGGGAGGTTTTGGTAATGGACCAAAATAATTGACCACATTGTATATTGATAAAATAAAATAAAATTAAAAAAAATAGAACAAAGATTATAGAGGAAAGAAAATTATTGAAGAAAAAAGTGCAAGAAAATTTCCTGGGTGAAAAACATTATTTTCCAGATTAAAAGCTGTACCCCCTAACTCAGTGCTTGTCCGGAGTCATAGAGCCCGGCTGTTGCCTAAGAGCCTGCCTGCCTGTCCGGAGCCAAAGAGCCCACCCAGCTATTGCCTCGAGGCCTCAGAGCCTTGTTTGCTGTTATCTTCCATCCCTCCCTATCCTGTGCACTATGGGTGTAGGTAACTTTACAACTTGCCATAGATAATGGGAATTTTCCATTTACCAGAACAACCCACCCTGTGGTTTTCTCAGTAAACCATCTGCATACTTAATTATCTGCTGATTCCCTCCTGTTGTCTATATAAACTGTGACCTTCTGGCTAATAAATGAGACTTGATCAGAATACTGTCTTGTCTCAATTTCTCGTGTCTCTTGTTCCATCTCATTCCCACTCCCCCCTCCAGGGTCTGCGTTGAATATCCCACAGGTCAGGACAAGTGCTGAGAACAAAAAATGAAAAAAAAAAAAAAAAAAAAAAACCAAGAAATATCATCATTAAGCTTTAAAACTAAAAGGGTAAATAAAAAAATTAAATGCTATGAAAAAGAAAAATGGCAGAAAACATACAAAGGGTGGAAATTCGTATGGTACTGGATTTCTCAACAGTGACATTGGAAACTAGAAGACACTAGGGCAGTAATTTCAAAATTCTGACTAATAAAGCTTTCTGGATTAGAATTCTATACCTGTTTAAACTATAGATCTGGAAACTTATCCATATCTTCCAGATTTTCATATTTGTTGTCACGCGGTTGTTTATAATAGTCTCTAGTGATTCTTTGTATTTCTGTGGTATTGATTGTAATGTCTCCCTTTTCATTTCTGATTTTTGTTATTTGGGTCTTCTCTCTTCTTTTTTCCAAGGTATGTTCTCTCCCTCTGTAGGTCTAACGCACCACTGTGGTCTTTCTTTCCTTCCTTCTTTCTCTCTTAGCTCTATGTCACTTTTTAAACACATCCATTTGAAAAAAACTAAAAAGTCTGAGAATAACTCAGGGAGGGTGAGAAGAAACATTATATTCACTGTAGGTAGGGGTGCAAATTTTGGTACATACTGATACACCCTTTCTGAGTGAAAATGAGCACTATTTTTCAAAATATGCTTTGATCCAGCCATTCTACAAAGAGGAATTTATCCTACAGATGTTTGGTTATGTGCAAACAGAGGTATATTATGTTAAGAATATTAAAAACCCCTAAATATCAAGCAATATGTTACTGATCACATATGTCTTTGAACCTCCATTTAATTTATTCAATCAGCAAACATTTATGAAATGCTGGTTGAACCTCAGGTACTATTCTAGGCTTTGGGAACAAAACTGTCACCACCTTCATGAAACTTACATTCCAGTGGGTGGAGAGAGATAATAAACAAATAAATAGGCTAAATTATGATAAATGGTACAGAAAAATAAATTAAAAGTGGTAATGGGGTTGGGGAAGATGGCAACTATTTGCAAGGGTGAATAGGGACAGCTTGTCTGATCTCAGGTAATATTTAAACAAAGATCTGAAGAAGGTGGGAATCAAGCCATGTAGCTATGTGGTGGAGGAGCAGCATTTGATGAAGAGGAAACAGAACAAAAGCCCCAAGGCAGGACTGTGTGAAAAATACAATATGATCATATGCAGATATTTTTTAAAAAATGAATGAGGCAGATCTGATAGGGAATGATCTTTAAAATATATCATTAGATAAAAATGAGAGGGCAGAATAGCATGCTACTATTTATGAAGAGAGAGACAGAGAGACAAATAGAGAGAAATAAATATTTATATGGTGTTTATAGGCAGACTGTCTCTGGAGAGATGAACAGGAAACTAGTAATAGTGATGTCCTTTGAATCATGGATCTGTGAAGGGCATTGGGAGGGGAGTTACTTTAAATGTAATATTTTGACTGACATTTTGCAGTGTGCATGTATTTCTAAATGTTTAGAACACACCTATTTGAAAAAAAATGACTAAAGTTAGAGAAAGGGAAGAATCTATGCCTCCTCTCAAATGGTTTACACATTCAGAAATCTTTGGCAAGAGGCATTAAGATGTCTAATAAGTCCCATTATTTTGTATTCATAGGCAAATACTAAAGTTAAAAAGTTCAGGATAGGAACTACACAGAATCAGAGACCATCCAGGACAAAGGGTTAAGATTTCAAGGTCTCCTCATAATAGTTCCTGCACTCCATCCCCCTTGGTCATGTCTGTGGTCACAGTTGGATGGTACGAGGCTAGGAAATGATAGCCATTTTGCATCTTACAAAATGATTGTAAAAATCCTTCTCTCTGGCTGTGTGATCCCTGTCTTAATTTTTCTTACTTTGAGGGACCACAGGGGCCATGGCTATTGGAATGAGGAGAGGTTTCCATCCACAATAACTAGCTTATGCATGAAGACCTGGCTATGGCAGGCTCCCAGTACCACCTTGGATGTGAGAGGAGAAATGGTGTCCACTTCTCTCTCTCAAAGGTCAGGAAGTGATCAGTGGTACCCCGGCCCCCAGGCTACACCAAACATCATTCAGAATGGGGAAAGAGTAAACTTGGAGCCCCACGGACAAGAAGTCCACAGATCTTCTTCTCTGGCAAGAGCACCTTTTTTGCATGAAAAATAATGGAGAAAGGTTCAATTCAGACTTTTCCCCAAACTTCCGTTATCTGCCTGACATGAGCACAAACATTTGATTTTTAAATTAATATTTAGTTATATAAATTTGGCATGAACTCATTGTTTTCATAGAAAGTTTGAGGCTCAGCCCATCAAAATTAAAAATGTCTTTTCCATGAAGGACCCTGTTATGAGGATGAAAAGACAAGCCACAAATTGGGAGTAAATACTTGAATACCACCTATCTAGTAAAAAACAAAACAAAACAAAACAAAGAAAAAAAAAAAACCAGTGTCTAGAATATATGATCCTCCAAACTCAACACTGAAAATAGCAAACAATTCAATCTGAAAATGGGCAAAAGACATGATGAAGAGATGTTTTACCAAAGAAGATACACATGAAAAATAAACACATGTAGAGATGGGAAATGTAAATTAAAATAATAATGAACTGTTACTACATGCCTATGAAAATGGCTGAAGTAAAAAATAGCGACAACACCCAATGCTGGCAAGGATACAGAGAAATCCATAAATTGCAGGTGAGAATGTAAAATGTTATACCCACTCTGGAAAACAGTTTTACTGTTCTCACAAACAAAACAAAACAAAACATGCAATTATCATATGACCCAGCAATTGTATTTTTGAAATTGAATTTTACATTCCCACAAAAACCTGTACAGGGATGCTTAAAGCAAGTTTATTCATAATAGCCAAAAGCTAAAACAACCCACATGCCCTTCAGTGGGGGAATGTTTAGACAAACTGTGGTATATCCATACCACAGAATACTACTCAGCAATAAAAAGTAACAAACTACTGGTACACTTCACAACTTGAATTAACCTCGAAGGAATTATGCTGACTGAAAAAGAGGCAATCCCAAAGGATACATACAATACGATTCCAGTTATGTAACATCCTTGACATGACAAAATTAGATGAGTGGTTGCCAGGGGTTAAGTCTGGGGGTGGGGCAAAAGGGAAGTGGTTAAAGTGGTGTGGTTGTGATAGGACGTGCTAAAAGACCCTTGTGGCAATGAAGCTCTTCTATATCTTGACTGTGTCGTGGATATATGAGCCTACACATGTGATAAAAGTGCATAGAGCTAAATATACACACACAAATGAGTACCAGTAAAACTGAGGAAATCTGAACATCAGTGGGTTATATCAATTTCCATATCTTGGTTGTGATATTATACTATAGTTTTGCAAAATGTTATCATTAGGGGAAACTGGGTAAAGGTTATATAGGATCTTTCTGTATTATTTCCTACAACTGTCAAAATATTAAAGGCTAAAATCTCATTGATGACCATCTGTAGTAATGGACTTCCCTCTACCCCAACCCTGAAGGTAATCACTCATAACTTTTATGTGTATTCTTTTAGAATATATGAAATGGTGGGAAAAGAAATAATCCTTTAAATTCAAGCAAGCTTGGATTCAAATTCAAACTCCACCACTTTGTGGTCTTGAAAGAGTAACTTAACCTCTTTGTGCCCTAGCAAACTCTTCATAAGGCAGGGTGCACTAGAACTTAATAGGTTAATACATGTCAGTCTCTTAGAACAGTGTCTGGCACATAGTATCATCAGAAACTTGTTGCATGATTTTCTTTGCTGTTGATTTTTGTCTGTTTTATATAAATGATATCATGCTCTCTGGATCAGTCTGTTATTTGCTTTTTCTTTCCACAACAATATGTCTTAGATTCCTTTTCATGTCACAAAATATCAAACCATCTTATTTTTAATTGCTATTGTAACTTTTAATTGCATTGTAATTGCTGCACAGTATTCAATATTGTGGTTATATTTAAATTTATTTATCATTTCCCTATTGATGAAGAGTTAGGTTGTTTCTAATTTTTTGCCATCTAAACATATGTGAGTGTCTCTGAATCAGGTATGAGAAATGATTCACTCAGGTGATGTGTTGAGATTCAGGCTGTCTACATAAATTTTAGGACCCCCAGCAATGTTTTGAAATATCTCCTTGCCACTTTTAAAAAATTGCTTTATTGAGTTATAATTTATATATTATAAAATTCACCCATTTCTATAAATTGGCAACCAGCACCCCAGGATTTACTTTATTACACATTGAATTGTGCCCTCCCTAAAAATATATGTTGAAGTCTGTATTAGTCCATTTCTGTTGCTTATAACAAAATATCCAGAACTGGGTTATTTGTAAGCAAACAAAATTTATTGCTTGCAGTTTCAGAGGCTGGGAAGTCCAAAGTCCAGGGAACACATCTGGTGAAGGCTTTGTTCTTGTTGGTGACTCTATTCAGTGACTCAGGGTGTCACACAGTGAAATGGCAGAAGCAGAGAGAGAGATAGCTCCTTATGTGCTCTCCTTTTGAAGGCCTCAGAACCACTCCCATGGCCACTATTAAACCATTCACTATGGAAGGGTCCTCACAATGTAATCACCTCTTCAAGGCCCCACCTTTCAATGACTACAATAGGGTTTTCCACACTCTTAACACTGTCACAGTGGGGAACAAGCCTCCAACACATTAAACTTTGGGAGGATATAATTCAATCCACTGCAAAGTCCTAACCCCAATAGCTCAGAATGTGACCTCATTTGGAAATAAAATTGTTATAGATATAAGTAGTTAAATTTAAGATGAGGTCGTACTGGAGTAGGATGGATCTGATGTCCAGTATGACTGATGTTCTTACAAGAAGAGAGAAATTTGTATTCAGACAGACAGGGAGAATAATGTGACATGACAACAGAGACAGATTGGAATGATGCTGTCACAAGCCAAGGAATGCCTGGGACTACCAGAGCTGTAAGAGGCATGGAAGCATCCTCCCCTAGAGGCTTCTAAAGGAGCACAGCCCTGCCAATACCCTGACTTCAGACTTCTATACTCCAGAATTGTAAGAGAATAAACTCCTGCAGTTTTTAGCTACCTGGTTTGTTGTACTTTGTTACAGTAGCCCTAGGTAACTAACAGATACTTTTAGAACATTCCCCTCACTTCAGCACAATTCCTTATGCCTCTTTACAGCTAATATTTTGCACTGACCCCAGGAAAGCCTTGAGGTTGTATTCGAGTATAGGGAAAACCCCCAAATCTTTCAGCTGCTGCCTGGATTGGTATTATTCTTGACAGCCCATTTTTACTGACAAAAATGACTCCGTGAGAAACTTAGATGGTCAAGTTCAGAACATAACTTCATTCCACTCTCCCTTCTACCTGTGGACTCAATAGTTCTCAATCACTGGGTCAAACCCAATTTTGAAAACATGGTGGAAATCGCCTTCAAGGAAAAAGTACACATAATTCTGCAGTCAAAATTTGGCAATTTTAGACCATCCAGAGCCTACTGGTGAAGCCTATTCTAGGAACTCTTTGTTCACTTTCTGTCTGAATACCTGTGGTGATGGGGAGGCCAATACTACCTGAGGCAGCCCATTCCATCCTGGGCAGCTCTATGTCCTGCAAAACAAGTCCTGCTAGTTGAATCTTGTGTCCCGGTGGCTTCCATTTATTGGTCCCAGGGTCATCTGTGTGGATCAAGATATGGAACAGAATAAGGAGGGTTGAATCACAATAGTCAAATAGGAACCTGCACAGGAATGATTACTGTGCCTCTAGCAAACTCTCAGAAGAGGAAAGCATTGCAGTGAGAAGGTCCAGAATTTGGACAGTCTTGTGTTTACAAATCCTGGCTCTATCATATTCTTACTTTCTGGCTTTCAGCAATATTGGTAGCCTTTCTTAGCCTATGTCTCTTTTGACTATAAAATAGAAAAACCTGTTACATAGCAGGTGTTCCAATCATGAATGGATCTAGGTTGAAAGGAAAGCCCCATATGAACAAAAAATGCGACCTAATTCCAGAGGAGATAGAAAAGAGGATGAGAGGAAATTTCCACATCAAATAGCATCCTTTCCAATGAGATTACCAAGTCATACATGGGCACTTTAAAAAAAATTAATAGACATTATAACATAGAGTTTTACATTCACAACAAAATTGAAGAAAAGGTACAGAGAGTTCCCGATACCTCCTGCCTCAGGCATGCAAAGCCTCCTCCATTAGCAACATTCCCTGCAGAGCGGTACATTTGTTACAACCCATGACGCTACGTTGACCTACCATTATCACCCAAAGTTCATGGTTTACATTAGGGTTCACTGTTGGTGTTGTATCCACAGGTTTTGACAAATTTGTAGTGACATGTATCCACCATTGCGGTATCATACAGAATAATTTTGCTTCCCTAAAAATCCTCTGTGCTCTGCCTATTTGTTCTTTCCTCCCCACAACCTCTGGCAATCACGGATCTATTTCTGTCTCCATAGTTTTGCTTTTTCCAGAATATCATACAGCTGGAATCGTACAGAGTGTAGCTTTTTCAGATTGGCTTCTTTCAGTTAGCCATATATTTAAGGTCCATGTCTTTTCATGGCTTGATAGCTCATGTCTTTTTAGTGCTAAATAATATTCCATTGTCTGTGACAAAAGTAGAGATCATTTCACTGTGTATATGTATATCAAAACCTTGTATTGTACACGTTAAGTATATACAGTTTAGAAAATAAAAAGTATTCCATTGTCTGTATGTACCACAGTTTATCCATTCACCTATTGAAGAACGTAGATCTTTAATTGAATAAATTAGGTCTCTATGCTGTAGCTGAGGGACTACAGCATGAAATGAGTAGGTGGCAGCATTCCAGATCCCTTGGAAGTCAGACAGTTCCTCTGATTAACCTAGACTCACACCAATGTACCACAAAGGTCAGGTCTTAGGTCTCTAAAGTCACAACACCTACTGCATTGAGAGGTTAAAGAAAAAAAAAGCAATTTGCTAGGGATGCTGGGAATGGCCTGAAAAATCACAATGCAATATTTCCACCCACTATAATCACTGACAAGTTCCATCCACCCCCACAAGGTTAATCCACTTCCCTGGGATGTGTGCTCTTGGAAGATCTAATCCCAGAAATGCACCCCATCCCACCCCCTCATCCCCACTTACTTCTAAGGACAATACTGTGGCACTTGGCTTAAAGTGCCCATAATAAGGGCCAGCCCGGTGGCGCACTGCTACAGTGCGCCGCTTGGGAGTGTGGCGGCGCTCCCACCGAGGGTTCGGATCCCACATACAGACCGGCCGCTCACTGGCTGAGCGAGGAGCGGGGGCAACACCGAGGGTTGCGATCCGTTGCCGGTCACGAAAAAAGACAAAAAGACAACAACAACAAAAAAAGTGCCCATAATAAGCAAGTGTGAATGATAATACTTGAAAAGAAAATCTGAATGCTTTGCCTTGGTTTGCTGAAGTCTGAAGTAAACAGAAGTTAAATACTATTTATTTTATTTTACTTTTTTTCTTTTCTGAACTGAGCCTAGAACTAAACGGGATTTTCTCTCTGTTTTCATAAGACCCCAGTGAATCACAACCAAACATATATTTTCTAAAACCGATGAATAGTCTCTAAATCACACCTAAACTGAACCTCCATTTCATCCACTTGGAGTCTCTGATCTAAATTAGGCCCCAGACATGAAATCATTTTATCCAGTTCAGAGAGCCACTATGAGGCGTGTTTGCTGGGTCTCACTCTATCTTGGCTCAGTTGTTGTTATGGTCTGATTCTGTCTTGCCGGTTTTCTGCATCTTGGTGGCTGGCTCTCTTTGTCCCTCTGTGTCTCTGTCTTTTGTGTCTCTGCCCTTCTCAGTCTGTGATCTTTCTTCCTCCCCCAATTTCTCCTTCTGAAATGCTTGTAATACAAGGTCAACTGTAAGAGCACAGACTCTGCAGCAGACAACCAGAGCTTGAAATCACCTACTATCTCTGTTTTCAGTTTCCTTATCTGTCAACACGCTCAGAAGAGTACCTGGCATGTAGCCAGCGTGTTGAAGTCATTTACTGTCATTATTTCCCACATTTGTGCAGTCAGCTTCCCCATGTAGTTTCTGGGACCAGCAAACAGGTGACAGGAGATTGGAGAGAGAATTCTTTGTGAGAGAGAAGACTTTATGGGCTGAGGGAAGGAGAAAAAGAGCTAGGTTCATCCTCTCGGCTGTACAGTTTCTCCCTGCATCGTTTGCAAGTGGCAATCTGAGATATTTCAGAAGATTGTAAGGTATACATATGGTTTATCTTAATAGTCACGATACTTTGGCTGTTAAATCTACCCCCACCCTTCACCCCAACCATGACAATCTGTAAAAGCAAGAATTTTGAGGAAAGAAAGGGAAAAAAAGAAAGATGAGAGAGAACATAGGAGAGAAGGAGACAGAGGATGAGAGTTAAAGAGAGGGTAGAGAGTCTATAAAAGTGACAATAAAAAGAAGAGAAAGAGAGAGAAATAGAGAGAGAGAGAGGGATAGAGACAGAGAGAGACTGAGATTCACTGAAACCAGTGTGTTCTGCTGAATAGAGTGAGATCAACCTACATCCTGAGAAAAAAGATGCTATGGTTCATGTTATTGCTCCTTATAATAAACCGCACTAAATGCAAATCTATTCTCTGTTCAATTCACTTTTGGTAGAATTCACTGTGCTACAGCAGGCCTCAGTTTCCAGCTGAGGGGCTGCCTTTGTGAGCAAAACTGTAGCTCCAGATAGCAAAGATTTGCTCCTTAGCAACTGAAAGAAGTTAGGCTACAGAAAAGAAAACAAAGCACATGGTGTTGCAGAGTTAAAGGGAAGAGATATGAAGCATTTAATTTGAAAGCAACAAACAAAAAACAACTTGTAACAAATCCAAGCCACGCCATCTGCAATCAATATGCATCATTACAGTTACGCAGATGGCTGGGTTCTGGGAGAGTTCCAAGCCAGTGGTTCTCAACCTTAGATGCACTCAGTAATCACTGAGAACTTAAAAAAAAAAAACAAAACTTGGTGCCCAGGTTGTACTCCAGACCACCTAAATGGTGGGACTCAGGTATCAATATTTTTAAAGCTGCCCATGTAACCCAATGTGTAGCCAGGGTTGCCATCCTCTGATCTTGGATAACCCCACGAGCCAAGTCACAATGTTTTTGAGCTCTGTAACCTAACTGCAGGTGAGGTAGCTCAAGAAATGACTGCACCTGTTGGATAATTAAGGTAACAATTCAGGGACTGTCAGAGGACTATGAAAAGTCCATCTGTTTTGGATGACACAGTTTAATCAAACGATATTCTTCAAAAGTGACTACCACATTCTCTGACATTTGGTTTGCCCTAAGTGTTTGATGGTCCTGGTTTGCTAGTGTCTGTTTATCGCCATCTGCTGCCAGTGATTATCGGGACACAAGCAATGTGCTGCTGGGAGACCTGTGCAGCAGGACAGCTTCCCTACCTGCTGGTCTCCTGGGAGCTAAGATATCTATGCCAGGGAGTGACCCTCTGCCACAAGCAGTCAAAATGGACTTGTTATGGGTTGAGTAATCCCCCCGAAATCCATATGCTGAAGTTCTAACCCCCAGTACCTCAGAATGTGACCTTATTTGGAAATTGGGTCATGGCAGGTATAATTAGTTAAGATGAAGTTATATTGGAGTAGGGTGAGCCCCTAATCCAGTATGACTTGTATCTCATAAAATTGGGAAATTTGTAGACAGAGACATGCACACAGGCAGAACTCCATGTGAAGATGAAGACAGAGAACATCTGCTTCTATTAACCAAGGAGCACCAAAGATTGTCAGCAAACCACCAGAAGCTAGGAAAGAGTCATGGAGAGATTCTCCCTCACAGCCCTCAGGAAGCACCAACCCTGCCAACACCTTGATTTTGGACTTCCAGCCTCCAGAGCTGTGAAACAATAAATTTCTGTTTTTAAGCCAGCTGGTTTGTGGTGCATTATTATAGCAGCCTTAGGAAACTAATACAACACTCTAGCCTGGGAAAAAACAATTTTTTCCCACTGATTGGAACAAGTGGAGAGTGTCAGGCATGGGGGAGATGGGCCCTGAACCAATCAGCCACCCCACTTCCAAACCTGATTCCAAACCAACCACACAGACGGTTGCTTCTGACCCCCTTTTGCTCACTGTACCCATTGTCAGGGGGATTGATATACCCTAAAAAGGGCTGGCTCCAGGAATGTGTGACCTGTGCAGTCCCACAGCGCCCTAGCCCTGTTTCAATTCTCTGGTGTCACCATCTTGAAATTCTGACAATTTTTGAACAAAGGCCCAGGCATTTCCCTTTGCCCTGGGTCCAACAAATTGTGCAGCCAGTCCTTCCCTGAAAACTCTGTTCACAATTTTTTCTGGAAAAGAATTCGGAGATAAGGGAGACTTTATTTGGTGAACAGTTTGAATACCAGGAAGACACAGCCTTCCACACAAAAGTGCAATCTGCCAGAACAGGGAGAGAGAGAGACTTCTTAGACAGCAAAATTTCCTGCCCCAGTTCCCACTCAGGTCCTCTGTGCAAATGAGGGATTCAAGCTTGTTCAGTCCTGATTGGTTCAGACTGTTATGCAAAAGAGGGATTCTGTTTTGCTGAGTTCTGGCCAGTTAGCACTTGACAGGTTACAGTCCATTGGTCAAGATCAGGTGGCAGCAGTTGACCAAAGGTATAATCAGGAACGGGTAGCTTGTGGAAGTCCCAAACAGGGTACGTGCATATAACCTCTGGTTAGCATATGGCTACTTGGCTCCAGTTTGGATTTGGACCCAGTTAGTCACTTCAGGATCCATTTTGAAGGATTGGCTCTTTCAGGGTTCATATCTCCTTCCACCAACTTTCCCTTCTTCAGTCAGATTCCATCTACTTCCTCATAGGAATTCCACATAGTTTCTGGTCCACTGGTGTCCACCTCTTCTTGCTTCCAATGATTTTGTTACCAAACTCAGGTCTGGCTACCCACCCCCTTGAGAAGGAAAGAAAAAAAGACTCAGAAGTCAAATAGTTGGTGTTAGAAAAGCAGTTGTATTCAGCTGAAGGAGATGGTAGGCTATCCCATGCCAAAGACTTCAGTTTACTGAGGGGTTTTTAAAGGAGGGTTTGAGGGAATGGAACGTGGGAGGTGAAAAGCAGAAGGAGAAGTGAGCTACAAGGAGTCCGTGTCTATGAGTCAGGAACAAGATCTCACTAAGGCCTCATCTGGTTTCTGTTCTCATCTTCGCTGTTATCTCAGGACCCTGCAAGATTTTGATTTGCTCCGGTAGAATCGCATTCTCTGCAGTCTTTTGCATAGTTTTGCTTCACAGAGCTCTGGTTGACTCGGCTGGTGCCCAAGGTCAGCTTCCAGTCATTTGGCCTTGATCACTTCTCAAAACTCTACGAGTCTCAAGGAAAGAACTGTTAGCTTTGCAAAGTACTGATTAGCTTCTCAGCCTTGTTCTTCTATTTAGCAAGCAAGATAAGAAAGTCAGGGGGTGGGAATAAAGAATGCAGAAAAAAAAACAAATTGTCCTTTTTAAAATCCTTCTCACCCCTTGCAGCCCAGAAGGTTTTAGGTCCCAACATGGCTTCAGTCTAGCTCGCTCCAACAATTTTATAGACTGTTCCCTTTTAATAATATTGTTTCTGTCACTTATAGGGATCTGGGGCTGGAGGGGCTGGCAGGAGGGTACTGTGTCTTCTATCTAAATAAAATATTCCGATGTGAACAGGACTCTTTGTTATCAGGTTGTTAGCCCTATTAGGGGCCGTGGCTAGAGGATGGAGCAGCAGTTTATGAAAGACTGTGAGTCTTGGCACAGGCAGTTTGGCTTCAGGGCTCAGGTGACCAAGTATGACTCAGAGTCATGAGGGAATGCTACGTTCCTTAGAACTCTTGAAAGTGGCTGGCCTTGTCTTAGTCATACTAGCATAGTGTCTTGCTAATATGATTATTTCATTCGCTATTCTTCTTGAAACTCTGGCAGAAGTTTCTGTTATACTTAGGATGCTGTGACAAGTTGGGTCATTGTTTTCACTTCTTTACTCTCTCCCTGAATTAGAAATTATACACCTGTGCCCCTTACCATGGGCCTCCACAGTATGTCCCACTATGAGCAAGGTGACCTTCCCTGCTCCATCGATGTTGGGTTCGCCATGGGACTTGCCTTTGTCAGTGGAACTTGAGAGGAACTGTCAATGTGCCAGTTCCCAGCCGAGGCCTTAAGAAACATTATGTGTTTATGCTCCCCTTCTTGCATATCCACCATCTGCCCTGAAAAAAAAAAACACACTCCAGGTAGATGCTGGACCAAAGACAATGAGGAGACAGGTGGAGCAGACCCAACACCCAGCCTGGATTCAGAACTGCTGGATCTCAGCCAGGCCCAGAGTCACACCCTCTCCACAGATCTATAAGCAACACTTAAACACTTGTTTATAAAGACCAGCCAGTTTGGGAGGTCTCAGTTATGCAGAATTACTACAGCAAAAGCTGACTGATGCAGAAATAACGTGATTTCCTTGAATGGGCTTGCATGGCTGTTCTGGGCCCCTCCCTGTTTACTCAGTCTTACCTCCCACTCCACCCACTTCTCTCTTCCTTCCACACTTAGCTCTTTTACCCTTCAAATGTGCCCTGTTCCCTCTTGACTTTGAGCCAATGACACATTCTCTCCCTCCATCCCTGCCCCATCCTGGCACCCCTTCACCTGGCTAACTTCTTCTCATTCTTTAGCACTCAGCCCAAATGCCACTTCAATCAGGAAATCCTCCTAAAGACTCCCTAGGAAACTCTCGTGGCTCCTGCTATAAGCTTCCATATCCTGGCACTATGACTGTATTGTACCATCACTAGCATGGTGGTAAAATATGCAGATATGCTTACTTCTGTTCCATTTTCTTTCTTTTTTTTTTTTTTTTTTTTTTTTTTTTTTTTTTTTTTTTTTGTTTGTCTTTTTGTCTTTTTCCGTGTCCGGCAATGGATCGCAACCCTCAGTGTTGCCCCCGTACCAGACCGGGGACCGGCAACTTTTTTTGTTTGTCTTTTTGTCTTTTTCCGTGTCCGGCAATGGATCGCAACCCTCAGTGTTGCCCCCGTACCAGACCGGGGACCGGCAACTCTGTATGTGGGATCCGAACCCTCGGGCGGGAGTGCCGCCGTGCTTCCCAAGCGGCGCACTGTAGCAGTGCACCACCGGGCCGGCCCCTTCTGTTCCATTTTCACTGCTGTAGAAGGATCAGAATGAATGAGAGACAGCCATGCTTTGCCCCCCACCTCCATGCAAACTCATCCCAGGGAGTCGATAGGGCCCTTTCCTTCTTTTGCTGCTGTGTCATTTTAAAGCAAAAGCAGAACCTGCTTTCTCTGTATCTTGTAAAATCCTCAGCCACTCTGGTGTCATCCCAGAAAGGGGATGGTGAGAGAGGAGTGTGGCTTTGGGGCTCAGCTGTGAAAAATCCCCCAGAGTGAGGATGCAGAAATAGGCAGGTCTCATGAACAACATGGGCCTGTGCTCACCACAAGAATGTGGGGAATCTGGTGCACCTAAAATAGACTGGACCTCAGTCTCTGGGCTCCTAGTCATCAGGAATGCCTGTTTCTAGGTGTTGTGGAAACAACCACTCCAGTGAACTACAGGAACCAGGCAGGCTTAGACAATAGGAGACTCAGCAGAAACCAGGATAAACCAAAGAAAGGTCAGAAGGGTCTGCATATATATTTTCTATTGCTACATAACCAATTACCACAAATCTAGTGGCTTAGAACAACAAAATGTAATATCTCATGGTTTCCAGGGGTTCAGGCACAGCATAAATAAGTTCTCAGCTTAAGGTCTCGCAAGACTGAAACTGAGGTATTTTGCAAAGTTCCACATTAAAGGAGTGAACTCTAAGAGTGTCTGGAACTAAATT
Source organism: Galeopterus variegatus (assembly GCF_000696425.1). NCBI lineage: Eukaryota > Metazoa > Chordata > Mammalia > Dermoptera > Cynocephalidae > Galeopterus > Galeopterus variegatus. Next base: position 534,824 of record NW_007726710.1, read on the forward strand.
ACCTGCCAAGCAGACGTGCTGTGGCTCGGAGTAGAACTTAACTCGATTCACAGAAAATAAATATCTTTGCTATTTCTTGCATCCTCACATTTGTGTTTTAAATTCACATATACACATTAATTCTTTGTCTTTCTTGGTAGTAAATAAGCTCTTAGAAGCTAGTATGTTTGTATCTTGCTTATTGTTACATTTCTAGACCCTAATACAGTGCCTGAAACACCAAAAAGAGATTCAATAAATATTTTTCAAATAAGTGATTGACTTTTAGGTGCTTGATAAATACTTATTGAACTAAATTGAACCAGTCCTCATAAACACTGTGTGATCTATGCAGGGTGGATATCACTATGGCTCTTTTTGAGAGGAAAAACCAGATTTGGGGAGGTTAGGTAACATGCTCGGTGTTAATAAATAGTAACAGCAGAGCTAGAACTTTTTCATTACATTCAGAAAAAAAATTATTCCTTTCTCTTTGAAACATGGCCCTGAAATGTAATGCTATGACGTTCTAAATCGTATGACTCATATTTTCATCTTCTAGGATCAAGAGAGGGGAAGGTGTAACGAATTAGAAGTTTCCATAAGATGGGATTTTATGTTGAGTCTCCAGATGCTAACATCTCATAGAATCTCAAACTGTCTGAATTTTCCAATGGATGACTCTCCTCTTAGTAGAAACACAAACTAAGTCAATCCCAAGGGCCCAAGCATAACCTCGTTTCTCTCAGACAGATTTGACTCAAATCCTCTTTCGGGTTTTCTGTTTCCTAAATAAGGTGATTGTTCAGTGAGCATAAATCTAGGATGTGGGTTATATTTCTTATAAATCATGTAACCATTTCATTAATTCTTGCCTCAGGGCTTTTGCACATGCTGTGATACTTATTTGGAATGTTCTTCCACTTTCTGAGGCTCCATCCTCCCCATTCTTCAGTTCTTGACTTCAACATTAGTCCTCAGGGGGTCTTTCTTGATACCCCATCTGAGTTCCTTCCCCCTTCTCCATTAATTCCTATCACTGCACACCATTAATAGCATTTTTCATAATTTGCAACTTTATAGTAATTTGCTTATTTTCTTACCTATGCCCCACTTCACAAGGGCAGCTACCAATGTGGCTTATTCACCAGTGTTAACTCACCTCTACCACAGTGTCTGAACTAGAATAGACACTCATCAATTATTTGTTAAATGAATGAGTGAGTGAATGAGTGAATGAATGGAGTTCATTGGATCATTCAGCAAGCATCAATTGAGCACCAGTTACATGCACTAAATGCTGCAAATACAAAAGTGTACAGGACCTTGCTTCTAGGTGTTCACAGCTTAGTAAAAAAACAGATACAGATTATGCTAAATGGCCCAAGTTTCACCTGGTTTAACCACAAATGGAGCCAAATTAGCACAAACACTTAAATTGCAATGGCTCTGTCACACCACAGAACTACATGACCTTACTGTCCCCCAAGACCTCCCTCAGTTATTTCTGTGAGTCCCCAGTGATACTTTACATGTGCTCACGAATAGTCCCATCTCCAACCTCCCGGTCAGATCACCATGTCACTCCTGGCAATATTTTTTCCTGTTTCTTCCTTGGATATGTGTTTTTTTTGTTTTTTGTTTTTTTGGCCTTGCATTGGGCACAGGGAGCTCCCATTTCTTCATTGATGCCTAACAGGCCAGCTACGTATGGGTATAGTCTTCCAGCACAGAAATGAAATGGATTCCTGTGTATATCCAAATTGCCTGGAGATCGGTGACACTTTGGGTTCTGATTCAGTAGATCTGGGGTGGGTCCTGAGATTCTGCATTTCTAGTAAGCCTCCAGGTAATGCAGATTCTGATGATTCATGACCACACTCAGAGTAGTGGTGATGTAGAGGATATTTGTAATGGGCACAGTATTCCTAATCCATGTTGGCTGTTAAGATGTTTGCACCTGGAAGGCACCTAGCACAGGGGCTACCATGTCACCAATGTTTCAAAGTATAGCAGATACCAGCAGTACACTGCCCACCTGTCTCAGAACTCACCTCTGCATGCCAAAAGCTTCCAGCTGTGCATACCTGCTACTTTTTCAGTCCATGGGAGCATGACTGGCCCTCATATAGAGCAGGCTAGCAGGCTAGAAATGTGGAAGAGTAAATGCCTGGTGGGGCAGGGCAATCTTCAACCAGTCATGGACAAGAAACTGGGAAATAAATGCCTGATCTCCTTGCTCCTTGGGTAGAACCACTCTGAGTCACATGTTCTAGGCAGGCTCCCAGAGCTCCCCAGAAGGTGGAGGCCCAACTACTACATTAGAAAATTGCTTGATCACACCCCACTAATTGGCTTTCTTCTTTTTCCTGTCTCACTTTCCTCTGTTCCACCCCCACCCCCAACACACGTATACACACACATACGCACGCACACACACACACTGGCATTTCTTGGAATTACCTCCCAAGTAAACTCTTTGCACAGGAATCTTTGCCTGTGGGTCTGTTTCCCAAAGGTTGGTGTTTCCTTTTGGGGTCAAGTTGTCTTAACATAAAATCACTATTTTTTCAGAAAGACCAAATGTAACCATGGAGGCCACATCCAGACACTGCCCACCGAGTCTAGCAGTGGGGGCTGCATCCACAGTTCCCAATGTCTTCCCAAGGGCATCATCTCAAATAAGGACAGTTGCTGCCAGGTTCTCCATAAGGCTGTCTCAATCAGAGGACAATGAACAATTCATTTCAACAATCTTCACTCCATGTCTAAACAAATCAGTCTACTTGTTTTCTTCAGTCTGCTATTTCTTGCAAGCAACCAGCTGTCGGATCACCATGACCCCAAAGAAGCCAGGTGTTGAAGGGCACAGGCTAGGAGGCACTAGGTGTCAGAGCAGAGAAGGAGCCACTGTCTTACTGAATCTGACTTCTCTCAACCCCATCAAAGAAAGAAACTTTGAGAACCAGATGAAGAGGGCACGGGCGAACTCTGGGCCTTATGAATGAAATTGCCCCAGACAACCTAAACAACCTCTCCTAACAGGTAAGCCAGTGATTCTTCAACTTAAGCATGTATCCAGGTCACTTAGGGAGTGGGCTGAAATGCACATTTCCAGGCTCAGCCCTAGACATTCTGACCCCACTTTGGGAAACATTGGTATAAGCTGTCAGAGTGATGACTGAATCTCTCAAGGATTAAATAGAATTTATTGAGTGCTTATGCCCCAGTCACTGTTCTCAGCTGTTTTCCTGCATTCACTTCTTTAATCTTTGTAATAGCCTTATGAGTTAGATATGGTTATTCAGCTTCATTTTACAGATGAGGAAACTAAGGCACTTGCCTGAGGTTACACAGCTAAACGCTGGAGGAGCCAGGAGCCAAACTGCCATTCTGACTCCACAGCCATGTCCTTCCCACTATATTGGAGCTGAAAGGCTGAGCCACACACATGTGTGTTACTTTCATTTCTTATAAAGACCCTGCTACAGGCTGAAGGTTTGTATTTCCCCCCAAATTCGTATGTTGAAGCCGTAGCCCCCAGCATGACTGTATTTGGAGATAGGACCTGTGATAAATATTAAATGCAGTCATAGGGTGAGGTCCTAATCTGATAGAGCTGGTGCCCATGTAAAAAAAAGGAAGAGACAGTAAAGCTCTTTCTCTCCTCTGTGTGAGGACTCAGCTGGTAGAAGGCCATCTATAAGACAAGAAGAGGGCCTGTACCAGCAGCCAAGTCAGCCAGAACCTTGATCTTGGCTAGCCTCCCTATATTAGTCAGCATTCTCCAGGAAACAGAACCAACAGAATACATACAGATATGTCAGAGGGGATTTATTATGGGAATTGGCTCACATGATTATAGAAGCCGTAAAGTGCCATGATATGCCGTCTGCAAGCTGGCGAGCCAGGAAAGCTGGTGGTATAATTCAGTCCAAGCCCAGAAATCTGAGAATCAGAGGAGCCAATGGCATATCTCCCAGTTGAAGAGTGAAGCTCTGAGAACTAGAGAGGACACTGGTGTAAATCTCAGAGCCTGAAGGTCCAAGAACCTGGAGCTCTGGTGTCCAAGGGCAGGAGAAGATAAATGCTCCAGCTCCAGAAAAGAAAGCAAATCCACTCTTCTTCTGCCTTTTTGTTCGACTTGGCCCCTCAGTGAATTACATGATGCCCACCCACATTGGGGAGGGCAGGTCTTTACTCAGTGCACTGGTTTAAATGCTAGTCTCTTCCAGAAATACCCTCACAGACAAACCCAGCTATCTGGATATCCCTTAACCCCTCAAGTCAACACATAAAATTAAGCAAAATACTCCAGAACTGTTAGAAAATAAGCTTCTGTTTTTTAAGCCATCCATCTGTGGTATTTTATTCTGGCAGACTGAGAAAATAATACAGACTCTGAACTGTAGTGCTCCATGAGGTTTTCTTGATTCCACCTGTCAAAACTTACCAGACCTATGTCCATTTTCTCAGATCTCTGGTACATGACCAGAAATAAACTAGAAATAAATTTGAACTGACTTTTAGGACCTAGTTATTAGCTCTTTTACTTATGATTGCAATAATAAATTGAATTCAGAGCAGCATATTTGGTGTGCAGTAAATCTCTGTAGAATGAATGAATGGATGTGTAGATGGTGGATGGATGGATGGATGAGTGGATGGATGGGTGGATGGATGAGGAGTGACTCTGCAGAACCAGAAGTGAGGAACCATCCCCTGCAGAATGCACTCCAAGTAGCAACAATGCTAATCACATTTGGAATATTATCCCTGATCACTGCTGGTTTTGACACTTTCCAAACATGGTACTAGAAATGGAGATAGTAATTCAAAAGCAGCACTTAGTCACAGTATTAGATAGTGAAGCTAATAGTCATTATGCACATGCATCCACAAGGAGAGAAGCCTATTATTAACATTAAATTGTCCTCTAAGTAGGTTGTATATGGACAGAATGATGCCATTTCAGGGTCTGAAATGGTGCTCTTGAAAAGATGGATTGAGAAATAACAAACCCAGTTGCATACATGAGGGTCGTTGTCACAATTAGCTGGCAATTCTTGAGCAAGTCACTTTACTTTGATGGACCTGAGTTTCCTCCCCTGCAAAGGAAGAGGCATAAACCTGGTTTTTGATTTTGATTTTTCTTTGTCCCCCGTAAAGCCAGAGTTAGACGTTCCTTCTCTGAAACAGCAAGATATTGCAAGAACAAATGACTAAACCAAGAGCACATCCTGTAAATGGCAGAGTTGTGATTTAAACCAGTTTTTCCTGCCCTAACCCCCTAGACTTCCCTCTGTTATTTTATTTGTGTCATCCTCCACCTCCTGAAATTCCCTTCTTCACTCAACAACAAATCTAGTGTATCTGTGCCAGGCACTGAACTGGCATGGGAATAAAACTGACACCCTCTATGCTCTCATGGGTATTACAGTCTAGTTGAAGAGACAGGCATTAATCTAATAAGCATGCAAAGGAATGAAAAATTAGAACAGAACTGTGGACATTTTCAGTGCTTTGAAATCATATACAGGTTGAGTATCCCTTATCAAAAATGCTTGGGACCAAAAATGTTTCAAAAAAAATTTTTTTTTGAGGGGGGGATGCTTGGAATTTTTGAATTATAATTACCAGTTGAGCATCCCTAATCTACAAATCTGAAATCCAAAATGTTCCAAAGAGCACTACCTTTGAGCCTCATGTGGGAGCTCGAAGAGTTTCAAATTTTGGAGCAGTATGGATTTGGAATTTTTGGATTAGGGATACTCAAACTGCAATAGGAAAATTTGGCCTCATCAGGGATGATAGGTCTTTTAGGAAGTGATGCGTGAGCTGAGACATGAAGGATGAGTAGACGTTAACCAGGTCAACAAAGAAGAGAAGGTAATCAGGCAGAGAGGCAGCACATGTGAGGGCCCTGTTGTAGAAAGCACACGGTGAGTATAAACGACTGAAGGCTGCAGGTGGTTGGAGCACAGAGAATGCGGGGAAGGGCATGTTGTGAGATGAAGCTGAATAGAGAGGTAGGGATGTATGGACTGAATTTTTGTGGACCATGCCAGGTATTTTATTTTTCTGTATCCTAATGCAAGCAGAAGTCCACAGAGGGAGATTGTGCAATCGTCTTTAGGGCTGACTCTCAAACATCCTTTCTACCCCAAGTGGCCAGTCTAAGCCAACGATGGTAAATCCTTTTTCAGTTATAAGTGGTTAGAAATTGGCATGTGATCTAATCCTGGAAATTAAGACATGAGAGACTATCTTCTACGGGGGTTTTAAGGTGGATTTCCATGTTCCTAAGAGGGACATCCTGAAAGAGATGATCTGTTTGTTCCTCTAGGCACAGTCATGGATGTGATGCCTGGATGTGATGCCTGGATCTGTTGTATCCAGTCAAATATTGCCTCCTGGTTGTCTGAGGTAGGAGGAAGATACTTGGTCCCTTCAGCATCCAAGGTGAAGGTGGTTACCTAGAATTACCCTCTCACTAAGAAGACACACAATAGTCAAAGGGCCATGCCCCCTACTAGAGGTTCCCCCAAAGTTCATGTATTGGAAACTTAACTCCTGTTGTAACAGTTTTAAGATGGTGGGAAATCCAACTATGGTAGTTGAAAGGTGGGACCTTTGAGAGGTGATTAGATTGTGAGGACTGTGCCCTCATGAATGGATTGATCTGTTGTTTATGGAGTACTGGGCATGGTTCTGATGGCTTCAAAAGGAGAGCAAATGAGGTTAGCTCTCCTGCTCAGCCCGTTTCTCTTGCCGTGCAATGCCCTGCATTGCTGTAGAGTCACCACCAAGACGAAGGCCCTCACCAGATGTTCTCTGGATCTTGGACTTCCCAGCCTCCAAACTGTAAAAAAACAAATTTTATTTCTTTATATATTACCCAGTTCCAGGTATTTTGTTATAAGCAGAAAAAAAAAAAAAAAAAAGAACTAGTACACCCTCCAAAGAATATAGGGGCATGGATACAGTGTAGCTAAAGTAGATAAATCATCATTATCCCATGATTGATTTATTTGTCAATAATTGCAGTTTAATCTGGATTTAAACTTCTAGGTCAGCTCCATATATGTTACTTTCACAGTGTAAAAGAAACCCAGTCCTGATGAATGCAGGCAGGACTTTCCTGCCCTTACTTACATGGGACTATGGGTTAAGAGCCAGCCTGGTGTAATAGGATGTGGAAGTGTATCAGAAACAGTCTATGGAATGTTTGTCACTGAGAAAATAGAAATATGCTCCCTGGAAGGCAGCTGTTCAACAAGGGGTGCTCTGACAGAAGGAACCCCCGAACTGAAACAACTTTTTCTTAACAGCTTCCCAGATGTGCCACCCCTTGGCTTTTTTAGAAAATTCACCACTAATAGTGCATTTTCTAAGCATTCTTGAGCAATGAGAAGAAGCAGGGAATGGAAAACCATTATGTTGTAGGGACTTGTGAAAATAACCCCACTTGCCCTTTATACACAATCTATTGGCTCACCCTCTCTGTCTCCAAACATCATTTAATTCACTTAAGTGAGTGCATGCAAGTCTTACTCTTAACTTTCCTGGTACCTCAACCCCTTCTGTGTTTCCGAACCCTGGTTTGGTTATTTGCCTGCCTACCTGGAATAGATTCCCATTTTTAGCTTTGACTTTGGGGTTCTCTCTAGGATATTGATCCCTAAGAAATTCGTCCTCCAGACTTAGACCCAGGGTATCCTCTTTCTACCTGGTCCTGTGGAACTTTTTGGCCAGCTTTTTACTGCCCTATACTCCTTCCTCAGCACTTTGCTATGCTCCCTAAACTTCCACAACTTATAAATATACACCAGAGACATGGCCCTGTGGGATGGGAAGGGTATATGGCATAGTATAAGGCATTAATTGTGTTTGAGTTAAACACATATAAGTTTCATGATTTCGCCACTTTTTAGGTGTCTGACTTTGCACATGTCACTAAGCCTTCATGTGTTTGTGCACAAAAAGAGGACAATGATTTGGGCTACTATAACAAACTTTCAAAGACTGGGTGGCTTATAAACAACAGAAGTTTATTTCTCACAGTTCTGGAGCCTGGAAGTCCTTGATCTAGGTGCAAGCAAATGCAATGTCTGGTGAGCATCTAATTCCTGGCTTGCAGATGGCTGCTGTATCCTCACATGAAAGAGGCTGAGAGACAGCCCTGGTCTTTCTTTTCCTTCTTAAGAGGACGTCCTGTGTCTTCCCATGGTGCAAAATGCAAGGGAGCTCTCAGAGATCCCTTTTATAAGGGCAATAATCCCGCTCATGAGGGCTTGATCCTCATGATCTCCTAACCTTCCAAAGGCCCTACCTCCAGATATCATTCTATTGGGCATTAGGATTTAACATATGACTTTGAGGGGGATATAAACATTCAGTTTATAGCAGTGATGCTGTTGTGAACACTGTTGGTTACCTAATCAACAATCATTTCTTCTTTGTTGACAGTAGACTGCTGTTTCTTTCCGGTACTCAGAATAATACATCCTATCCAGGGGATGAATTTTGATTTCTAGATTGATCATACTAATCCCACTCTCATTTGCCAATGACTGCTTCAGGCTAGGCCATATGATCATTTCTAGACTAGGGATATAAAGGGAATTTTGGGGAAAATATTTTTCTTTCTGATAACAAAAGAGACACTTGAAAAGAGCAAGTCCATCTTCCTTTTTTCATGATTTTAGATGTTATATGAATGTATGATGGTTGGTGCTACAGCAGCCATCTTGCAACCATGAGGGAAAGCCAAGCAAATCATAGAGAAGCTGTACAGAACCCTGACAGAAGAATTAGCTCTCCCTGAAATTATCTATCTCTAAGTTCCATTACATGAAAAAGAAAAATCTTTATTGCGTAAGCCATTTTTACACTGTCATGGGGCCTGAAGTTTATATTATGCTTTAAACATTCCTTGTGAGAGACAAAGAACACTTTGTGAAAATAAAAGAACACAAAATTAAAAACATAAAAATTAGTTATGAAAATGAATATTTATTTAAAATAAAACAGGAAGTCACAGCACATTACAAATTTTAAAAACCAATAAATGCCTAAACATCACAAAACTTTTTAAAATAATAGTTTTTACTAATAAATGACTAGTAAAATAAATGTTTTATCCTGTTTGTTCAGGCTGCATGCTCTGTGTTCATAAGACAATAATTTTGTAATACTATTTTTATACAGAGAATAAATAATTCTGGCTTTTTTCTAGCATGGTTGACAAAATTTAATATTATTATTGATGACTCAGAAATTTTTTTTCAGCTTCACAAGTCACTGTTGGAAATGTCATGTAAGTTTTTACGATTGTCATCAAATTTGGGAAAAGCTCTAGTAAGTATGTTTCATAAATGAGCTGTATGCTTTGGAAGAATTTCCCACAGACTAGCCTTTGGCTCCCTACCCTTGAAACCTTATTTCTACTGTTATCTACATTTCTTCTCTTCCCACTGCAATGCCACCTTTAACCTGCTGTTTTGTTTCAGAATACCAGGTGAGTCAGCACAGTGGTGGCAGGAGTATTCATGGAAGCCATACCTACACCTCAGGCAGCTTGTCATAACTTACATGCATGTGGAAATTACTGAGAACCACATACACATCCCTCATGAAACTCTGTCCTAATGTATTGCCTTAGATGGATCTCAAGATTCTCCCAGCCTCTCCATCACCAACCAACAGGTGGGGATGTGTGACAAAGGAGTTCAAGTGGAAAGAATTAACAGCCTTAAACCATTGCAGTTAAAACATTTCACTTTTGGAAATTTTCAAAAAATATGAACCATGCGAACACATTGCTAGGGCTTTAGAAAGGGTCCATGTTCATATGGGGGCCCTAAAATGTAAGCTTTGTTTGCTTTGCATTAAATACATCCTTCTCTGATCATAGGCATGTTGCAAGAATTGAATGAACACGTAATATGAATAAAGTGTTTAACACAATGTCCGGCACATAACAAGCTTTGAAATATGGTAGCAATTACATATTTAGTAGTATAAGTTGTGTTTAAGATGGTGTCTCCCACAGTTATTTCCTTTTTTCTCCTAAAAATGTTTTCACTGCCAAGATCAAGGGTTCAGATCCCCGTACTGGCCAGCTACAAAAAATAAAGAAAAAAAAGATGTTTTGGCTGGCAGGATAGCTCAGTTGGTTAGAGCATGGTCTTGTAACATCAAGGTTAAGTGTTTGGGTCCCCATACCAGCAGCTGCCAAAAAATATTTTTTTAAAAAATGCTTTCATTGCTGTAAGCAAAAGACTGCAACAAGACTTTAACCCACAGTTTTCTACTTCTGAGTAGACAGAGCTTTAGAATTGATTTTCCCGTATAAGTTATTCATGATAGGTCTTTGGTTTTAAGGGAATAAACATTTCCATGCTTGAAAATGGTGAACATCTCTATAATCGCAGTGACCAAAAAATCAAAATGACATCTTTCCAATCAATAGTTTTATTATTATATTTTACAGGCATCTTTGCCCCCAAATCGGCATGCTATATTTAGTTACCATCACCAAGAGACATCTGCCCAATGAGACAACAGTGCTTTTCATAAATGATACGTCATCTATTTATTTTGGCAGCTAAACACCTTCTGGCACAACAAACAGCCACCTTTGGAAACAAAGATGGAATTTTGGGTGCCTTAATAAATATGGGTTGTCTAAAATTGAAGATGGTGCTAATTAACTGGAACACAGAATTAGAACCTGGAGTTCAAAAAATATGCAAGGAAAATAGGGTGTTTGTCAAAAATTTTAGCACTGGGGAGCTAAGCGGGCTGTTTCAAGGATGCTAAATTGATTATTAAAATTGTGTAACATTGTTAAATCTCAATAAACAAAGCCTGTCAGGTTGTGCCTAAATTAGATCATATGTTTGCTCAAAGAGCTGGTGTTTAAAGTAAATTCCCTTTTACTGATAGAAATTATGAATAAACCTAGTGAAAAAGACACTATCTGTGGGAGAAGAGACAGAAATCAACCATAGCCTCAATTATATCTAACTTTTTTCTTTGGTCAAATCCTTTTACTGATAGAAATTATGAATAAACCTAGTGAAAAAGACACTATCTGCGGGAGAAGAGACAGAAATCAACCATAGCCTCAATTATATCTAACTTTTTTCTTTGGTCAAATACACCTTAATTCAAAGAAAGCAATTGTCATTGGTATTCTTGAATCTAGAACCTGAATGAGTTACTTACGGTATTAAAAAACTATTAGAAGAAGCTGGTAGAGTACTAGGTACATGCACTGGTGTTCTTTTAGGAGAGCCATACTGATGGAGTTAAGTGAAAGGGTAAGACTTCAGTCTGAAGATGTGGATTTGCATCCCAGATCTATCACCAGTTTGCTGGATGATTTTAGTCAAGTCTTCTAATCTGGCTGATAAGGACAATAATAATTCCCACCTCCTTGAATGAGATAATAATTGTAGAACACTTTGAAAGCTACATGATACTATGTAAAATCAGAAGTGGGAATGGCAGTCTAGCATGGTCATTAGGAGTCCAAATTTTATGTGAGTCAGGAATAGATTCCACAAGAAGCTCTGCTACTAACCAGGTGTGTGGTCACGGGCAGAGTACCTAACTGCTCTTTTTCAGGAACAGCTGTAGTAATGGTCAGAATGTTACAGGGCCCAAGTCTGGCTACTTGCTCCAAAAGAAAACAAAGGACCCAAAAGTCAAATGTTGGTGATAATAAAGTCACCTTTAATTCAGGAACACCAGTAACCTGAGGAGAGATGTTAGGCTAGCCCATCTCTCCAGTAAACCTGAAGGAGAATGGCCAGACTGAAACCATCTCTTCAACTCAGAGTTGCTGAGAGGTTTTTTTTTTTTTGTCTTTTTCCGTGTCCGGCAACGGATCGCAACCCTCAGTGTTGCCCCCGTACCGGACCGGGACTGGCAACGGGATCGCAACCCTCGGTGTTGCTCCCGCACCGGGGACCGGCAACGGGATTGCAACCCCCGGTGTTGCACCTGCACCGCGCTCAGCCAGTGAGTGGGAACCGGTCTCCACATGGGATCCGAACCCTCAGCGGGAGCGCCGCCAAGCGGCGCACTCTCCAGTGCGCCACCGGGCCGGCCCGTGAGCCCCTAACTCTTAAATCTACTTACCCACTTCCTAGATATGTGACAGAGTGAGTCATTTTACTTCACTGAGACTATTTCCTTCTGTTTAAAATGAGGCTAAGAATGTCTCCAGGGAATTCAAAGCCCTTTTTCCCAGGAATGCTGTGTGGGTATTTGAAAACTCCTACACCATCCTGTTTTCGAGTCCATTTTGTCCCTGTATGCTAAGATTGACTCATCTGCTGGGGCTATCCACCAATAACAAATTGTAACCATTAGGTCAAGGCAGTAACTTCTGTGGTTGGAGAATCAGGGCTTAATGGGTCATGCTGCTTTCTCAACAGGACTTTTGAATACAAGATTACAACACAGAGAGGTGGTATAGGGTTTG